>NW_027599337.1:0-28000 GCF_964194155.1 Cetorhinus maximus | reverse complement strand
TCACCAACAAATTCAACTACAACCTCAACAAGGAAAAACATCAATAAATTCAACAACAAACTCAACATTGAGAATCACCAACAAATTCAACAACAACCAGAACAAGGAAAAACATCAATAAATTCAACAACAACCTCAACATTCAAAAACAACAACAAATTCAACAAAAACCTCAACATTGAAAAACACCAAAAAATTCAACAACCTCAACATTGAGAAACACCAACGAATTCAACTGCAACCTCAACTATGAAAAATGCAACAGATTCAAAAAAAAACATTGAATACACTAAGAAATTCAACAACAACCTCAATATTGAAAATCAGCAAAAAATTCAACAACAACCTCAACATTGAAAAACACCAAAATATTCAACAACATCCTCAACTTTGAAAAACACCAACAAATTCAAAAACCTCAACATGGAAAAACAACCAACAAATTCAACTACAACCTCAATATTGAAAATCACCAACAAATTCAACAACAACCTCAACATTCAAAAACACCAACAAATTCAACAAAAACCTCAACATTGAAAAACATCAAAAAATTCAACAACAACCTCAACTTTGAAAAACACCAGCAAATTCAGCTGCAACCACAACTTTGAAAAATACGAAAAAGTTCAAGATAAATCATTGATAACACCAATAAATTCAACAACATCCTTAATTTTGAAAATCACCAATATATTCAACAACAACCACAACAATGAAAATCATCAAAAAATTCAACAACAACCTCAACAATGAAAAACACCAAATAATTCAACAACAATGTCAATATTCAAAACACCAACAAATTCAACAACAACCTCAACATTCGAAAATACCAACATATTCAACAACAACGTCAACAATGAAAAACAACAAAAAATTCAACAACAACCTCAACATTCAAAAACACCAACAAATTCAACATCAACCTCAGCAATGAAAAACAGTAAACAATTCAACAAAAACGACCTCAACAATGAAAAACACCAAAAAAATTCATCAACAACCTCAGCAATGAAAAACAGGAATAAATTCAAAAACAACGATCTCAACAATGAAAAATACCAAAAGATTCAAAAACAAACTCAACATTGAAAATCACCAACAAATTCAAAAACAACCTCAACAATGAAGAACACCAATAAATTCAACAACAAACTCAACATTGAAATTCACCAACAAATTCAACAACAACCTCAACAAGGAAAAACATCAATAAATTCAACAACAACCTCAACATTCAAAAACAACAACAAATTCAACAAAAAACTCAACAATGAGAAACACCAAAAAATTCAACAACAACCTCAACTTTGAAAAACACCAAAAAATTCAACAACCTCAACATTGAGAAACACCAACAAATTCAACTGCAACCTCAACTATGAAAAATGCAAAAGATTCAAAAAAAAACATTGAATACACTAAGAAATTCAACAACAACCTCAATATTGAAAATCAGCAAAAAATTCAACAACAACCTCAACAATGATAAACATCAAAATATTCAACAACATCCTCAACTTTGAAAAACACCAACAAATTCAAAAACCTCAACATGGAAAAACAACCAACAAATTCAACTATAACCTCAATATTGAAAATCACCAACAAATTCAACAATAACCTCTAAAATGAAAAACACCAGCAAATTCAACAAAAATCTCAACAATGAAAAACACCAAAATATTCAACAACAACCTCATTTTTGAAAAACACCAACAGATTTAACAACCTCAACATTCAAATACACCAACAAATTCAACATGAAACTCAGCTTTGAAAAACACCAGCAAAATCAACAACATAAACATTGAAAAACACCATCAAATTCAACAACAACCTCAATATTGAAAATCACCAACAAATTTAACAACAACCTCAACAATTAAAAACATCAAAAAATTCAACAACAACAACAACAACAACAATGAAAAACACCAAACAATTCAACAACAACATCAACATTCAAAAACACCAACAATTTCAACAACAACCTCGTCAATGAAAAACATCAAAAAATTCATCAACAACCTCTACATTCAAAAACACTAACAAATTCAACAAAAACCTCAACAATTAAAAAAACCAAAAAATTCAACAAAAACGTCAACTTTGAAAAATACCAACAAGTTCAACAACCTCAACATTGAAAAACACCAACAAATTCAACAACAACCTCAGCAATCAAAAACAGCAACAAATTCAATTACAACCTCAGCAATGAAAAACACACAAAAATTCAACAACAACCTCAACATTCAAAAACACCAACAGTTTCAACAAAAACCTCAACAATGAAAAACACCAAAAAAATCAACAACAACCTCAACATTGAAAAACTCCAACAATTTCAACAACAAACTCAACATTGAAAATCAACAACAAATTCAGCAACAACCTCAACAATGATAAACATCAAAAAATTCAACAACAACTTCAACATTCAAAAACAACAACAAATTCAACAAAAAACTCAACAATGAAAAACACCAAAAAATTCAACAACAACCTCAACTTTGAAAAAAACCAAAAAATTCAACAACCTCAACATTGAGAAACAGCAACAAATTGAACTGCAACCTCAACTTAGAAAAATACAAAAAGATTCAAAAAAAACAGTGAATACAACAATGAATTGAACCACAACCCCAATATTGAAAATCACCAAAAAATTCAACAACAACCTCAACATTGAAAAACACCAATAAATTCAACAACAAACTCAACATTGAAAATCACCAACAAATTCAACTACAACCTCAACAAGGAAAAACATCAATAAATTCAACAACAAACTCAACATTGAGAATCACCAACAAATTCAACAACAACCAGAACAAGGAAAAACATCAATAAATTCAACAACAAACTCAACATTCAAAAACAACAACAAATTCAACAAAAAACTCAACTATGAAAAACACCAAAAAATTCAACAAAAACCTCAACATTGAAAAACACCAAAAAATTCAACAACCTCAACATTGAGAAACACCAACAAATTCAACTGCAACCTCAACTATGAAAAATGCAACAGATTCAAAAAAAAACATTGAATACACTAAGAAATTCAACAACAACCTCAATATTGAAAATCAGCAAAAAATTCAACAACAACCTCAACATTGAAAAACACCATAATATTCAACAACATCCTCAACTTTGAAAAACACCAACAAATTCAAAAACCTCAACATGGAAAAACAACCAACAAATTCAACTACAACCTCAATATTGAAAATCACCAACAAATTCAACAACAACCTCAACATTCAAAAACACCAACAAATTCAACAAAAACCTCAACATTGAAAAACATCAAAAAATTCAACAACAACCTCAACTTTGAAAAACACCAGCAAATTCAACTGCAACCACAACTTTGAAAAATACGAAAAAGTTCAAGATAAATCATTGATAACACCAATAAATTCAACAACATCCTTAATTTTGAAAATCACCAATAAATTCAACAACAACCACAACAATGAAAATCATCAAAAAATTCAACAACAACCTCAACAATGAAAAACACCAAATAATTCAACAACAATGTCAATATTCAAAACACCAACAAATTCAACAACAACCTCAACATTCGAAAATACCAACAAATTCAACAACAACGTCAACAATGAAAAACAACAAAAAATTCAACAACAACCTCAACATTCAAAAAAGCAACAAATTCAACATCAACCTCAGCAATGAAAAACAGTAAACAATTCAACAAAAACGATCTCAACATTGAAAAACACCAAAAAAATTCATCAACAACCTCAGCAATGAAAAACAGGAATAAATTCAAAAACAACGATCTCAACAATGAAAAATACCAAAAGATTCAAAAACAAACTCAACATTGAAAATCACCAACAAATTCAAAAACAACCTCAACAATGAAGAACACCAATAAATTCAACAACAAACTCAACATTGAAATTCACCAACAAATTCAACAACAACCTCAACAAGGAAAAACATCAATAAATTCAACAACAACCTCAACATTCAAAAACAACAACAAATTCAACAAAAAACTCAACAATGAGAAACACCAAAAAATTCAACAACAGCCTCAACTTTGAAAAACACCAAAAAATTCAACAACCTCAACATTGAGAAACACCAACAAATTCAACTGCAACCTCAACTATGAAAAATGCAAAAGATTCAAAAAAAAACATTGAATACACTAAGAAATTCAACAACAACCTCAATATTGAAAATCAGCAAAAAATTCAACAACAACCTCAACATTGAAAAACACCAAAATATTCAACAACATCCTCAACTTTGAAAAACACCAACAAATTCAAAAACCTCAACATGGAAAAACAACCAACAAATTCAACTATAACCTCAATATTGAAAATCACCAACAAATTCAACAATAACCTCTAAAATGAAAAACACCAGCAAATTCAACAAAAATCTCAACAATGAAAAACACCAAAATATTCAACAACAACCTCATTTTTGAAAAACACCAACAGATTTAACAACCTCAACATTCAAATACACCAACAAATTCAACATGAAACTCAGCTTTGAAAAACACCAGCAAAATCAACAACATAAACATTGAAAAACACCATCAAATTCAACAACAACCTCAATATTGAAAATCACCAACAAATTTAACAACAACCTCAACAATTAAAAACATCAAAAAATTCAACAACAACAACAACAACAACAACAATGAAAAACACCAAACAATTCAACAACAACATCAACATTCAAAAACACCAACAATTTCAACAACAACCTCGTCAATGAAAAACATCAAAAAATTCATCAACAACATCTACATTCAAAAACACTAACAAATTCAACAAAAACCTCAACAATTAAAAAAACCAAAAAATTCAACAAAAACGTCAACTTTGAAAAATACCAACAAGTTCAACAACCTCAACATTGAAAAACACCAACAAATTCAACAACAACCTCAAAAATCAAAAACAGCAACAAATTCAATTACAACCTCAGCAATGAAAAACACACAAAAATTCAACAACAACCTCAACATTCAAAAACACCAACAGTTTCAACAAAAACCTCAACAATGAAAAACACCAAAAAAATCAACAACAACCTCAACATTGAAAAACTCCAACAATTTCAACAACAAACTCAACATTGAAAATCACCAACAAATTCAGCAACAACCTCAACAATGATAAACATCAAAAAATTCAACAACAACTTCAACATTCAAAAACAACAACAAATTCAACAAAAAACTCAACAATGAAAAACACCAAAAAATTCAACAACAACCTCAACTTTGAAAAAAACCAAAAAATTCAACAACCTCAACATTGAGAAACAGCAACAAATTGAACTACAACCTCAACTTAGAAAAATACAGAAAGATTAAAAAAAAACAGTGAATACAACAGTGAATTGAACAACAACCTCAATATTGAAAATCACCAAAAAATTCAACAACAACCTCAACATTGAAAAACACCAATAAATTCAACAACAAACTCAACATTGAGAATCACCAACAAATTCAACAACAACCTCAACAAGGAAAAACATCAATAAATTAAACAACAACCTCAACATTCAAAAACAAAAACAAATTCAACAAAAAACTCAACAATGAGAAACACCAAAAAATTCAACAACAACCTCAACATTGAGAAACACCAACAAATTCAACTGCAACCTCAACTATGAAAAATGCAACAGATTCAAAAAAAACATTGAATACACTAAGAAATTCAACATCAACCTCAATATTGAAAAACACCAACAGATTTAACCACCTCAACATTCAAATACACCAACAAATTCAACACGAATCTCAGCTTTGAAAAAACCCAACAAATTCAACAACCTAAACATTGAAAAACACCATCAAATTCAACAACAACCTCAATATTGAAAATCACCAACAAATTTAACAACAACCTCAACAATGAAAAACATCAAAAAATTCAACAACAACAACCACAACAATAAAAAACACCAAACAATTCAACAACATCCTCAACATTCAAAAACACCAACAATTTCAACAACAACCTCGTCAATGAAAAACATTAAAAAATTCGTCAACAACCTCAACATTCAAAAACACTAACAAATTCAACAAAAACCTCAACAATTAAAAAAACCAAAAAATTCAACAAAAACGTCAACTTTGAAAAATACCAACAAGTTCAACAGCCTCAACATTGAAAAACAACAACAAATTCAACAACAACCACAGCAATCAAAAACAGCAACAAATTCAATAACAACCTCAGCAATGAAAAACACACAAAAATTCAACAACAATCTCAACATTCAAAAACACCAACAGATTCAACAAAAACCTCAACAATGAAAAACACCAAAAAAATCAACAACAACTTCAACATTGAAAAACTCCAACAATTTCAACAACAAACTCAACGTTGAAAATCACCAACAAATTCAACAACAACCTCAACAATGATAAACATCAAAAAATTCAACAACAACTTCAACATTCAAAAACAACAACAAATTCAACAAAACTCTCAACAATGAAAAACACCGAAAAATTCAACAACAACCTCAACTTTGAAAAAAACCAAAAAATTCATCAACCTCAACATTGAGAAACAGCAACAAATTGAACTGCAACCTCAACTTAGAAAAATACAAAAAGATTAAAAAAAAACCATTGAATGCAACAATGAATTGAACAACAACCTCAACATTGAAAATCTCCAAAAAATTCAAAAACAACCTCAACATTGAAAAACACCAAAATATTCAACAACAACCTCAACTTTGAAAAACACCTACAAATTCAGAAACCTCAACATGGAAAAACACCATCAAATTAAACTACAACCTCAATATTGAAAATCACCAACAAATTCAACAACAACCTCAACATTCGAAAACACCAACAAAATCAACAACAACCTCAACATTGAAAAACACCAACAAATTCAACAACAACCTCAGCAATCAAAAACACCAACAAATTCAATTACAACCTCAGCAATGAAAAACACAAAAATTCAACAACAACCTCAAAATTCAAAAACACCAACAGATTCAACAAAAACCTCAACAATGAAAAAAAAACAAAAAAATCAACAACAACCTCAACATTGAAGAACTCCAACAATTTCAACAACAAACTCAACATTGAAAAACACCAACAAATTCAGCAACAACCTCAACAATGATAAACATCAAAAAATTCAACAATAACTTCAACATTCAAAAACAACAACAAATTCAACAAAAAACTCAACAATGAAAAACACCAAAAAATTCAACAACAACCTCAACTTTGAAAAAAACCAAAAAATTCAACAACCTCAACATTGAGAAACAGCAACAAATTGAACTGCAACCTCAACTTAGAAAAATACAGAAAGATTAAAAAAAAACAGTGAATACAACAGTGAATTGAACAACAACCTCAATATTGAAAATCACCAAAAAATTCAACAACAACCTCAACATTGAAAAACACCAATAAATTCAACAACAAACTCAACATTGAGAATCACCAACAAATTCAACAACAACCTCAACAAGGAAAAACATCAATAAATTAAACAACAACCTCAACATTCAAAAACAAAAACAAATTCAACAAAAAACTCAACAATGAGAAACACCAAAAAATTCAACAACAACCTCAACTTTGAAAAACACCAAAAAATTCAACAACCTCAACATTGAGAAACACCAACAAATTCAACTGCAACCTCAACTATGAAAAATGCAACAGATTCAAAAAAAAAACATTGAATACACTAAGAAATTCAACATCAACCTCAATATTGAAAAACACCAAAATATTCAACAACATCCTCAACTTTGAAAAACACCAACAAATTCAAAAACCTCAACATGGAAAAACAACCAACAAATTCAACTACAACCTCAATATTGAAAATCACCAACAAATTCAAACAACAACCTCTAAAATGAAAATCACCAACAAATTCAACAAAAACCTCAACAATGAAAAACACCAAAAAATTCAACAACAACCTCAATTTGAAAAACACCAACAGATTTAACCACCTCAACATTCAAATACACCAACAAATTCAACACGAATCTCAGCTTTGAAAAAACACAGCAAATTCAACAACCTAAACATTGAAAAACACCATCAAATTCAACAACAACCTCAATATTGAAAATCACCAACAAATTTAACAACAACCTCAACAATGAAAAACATCAAAAAATTCAACAACAACAACAACCACAACAATAAAAAACACCAAACAATTCAACAACAACCTCAACATTCAAAAACACCAACAATTTCAACAACAACCTCGTCAATGAAAAACATTAAAAAATTCGTCAACAACCTCAACATTCAAAAACACTAACAAATTCAACAAAAACCTCAACAATTAAAAAAACCAAAAAATTCAACAAAAACGTCAACTTTGAAAAATACCAACAAGTTCAACAGCCTCAACATTGAAAAACAACAACAAATTCAACAACAACCACAGCAATCAAAAACAGCAACAAATTCAATAACAACCTCAGCAATGAAAAACACACAAAAATTCAACAACAATCTCAACATTCAAAAACACCAACAGATTCAACAAAAACCTCAACAATGAAAAACACCAAAAAAATCAACAACAACTTCAACATTGAAAAACTCCAACAATTTCAACAACAAACTCAACGTTGAAAATCACCAACAAATTCAACAACAACCTCAACAATGATAAACATCAAAAAATTCAACAACAACTTCAACATTCAAAAACAACAACAAATTCAACAAAACTCTCAACAATGAAAAACACCGAAAAATTCAACAACAACCTCAACTTTGAAAAAAACCAAAAAATTCATCAACCTCAACATTGAGAAACAGCAACAAATTGAACTGCAACCTCAACTTAGAAAAATACAAAAAGATTAAAAAAAAGCCATTGAATGCAACAATGAATTGAACAACAACCTCAACATTGAAAATCACCAAAAAATTCAAAAACAACCTCAACATTGAAAAACACCAAAATATTCAACAACAACCTCAACTTTGAAAAACACCTACAAATTCAGAAACCTCAACATGGAAAAACACCATCAAATTAAACTACAACCTCAATATTGAAAATCACCAACAAATTCAACAACAACCTCAACATTCGAAAACACCAACAAAATCAACAACAACCTCAACAATGAAAAACACCAAAGAATTCATCAACAACCTCAACATTCAAAAACACCAACAAATTCAACAACAAACTCAACAATGAATAACACCAAAAAATGCAACAACAACCTCAACATTCAAAAACAACAACAAATTCAACAAAAACCTCAACAATTAAAAAACCAAAAAATTCAACAACAACGTCAACTTTGAAAAACAGCAGCAAATTCAACAATCTCAATAGTGATAAACACCAACAAATTCAACAACAACCTCAACATGGAAAAACTCCGACAAATGCAACAACAACCTCAACAATGAAAAACACCAAAAAATTCAACAACAACCTCAAAATTCAAAAACACCAACAAATTCCACTGCAACCTCAACTTTGAAAAATACAAAAAAGATCATAAAAAACCATTGATAACACCAATTAATTCAACAACCTGAAGAATCAAAATCACCAACAAATTCAACAAGAACCTCAGCAAGGAAAAACATGAATAAATCGAACAAGAACCTCAACAATGAAAAACACCAACAAATTCAACAAGTACCGCAACAATGAAAAACACCAAAAAATTCAACAACAAACTCAACATTGAAAATCACCAACAAATTCAACAACAACCTCAGCAATGAAAAACATCAAAAAAATTCAACAAAAACCTCAACTTTGAAAAACACCATAAAATTCAACAACCTCAACTTGGAGAAAGAGCAACAAAGTCAACTGCAACATCAACTTTGAAAAATACAAAAAGATTCAAAAAAAAAACATTGAATACATCAATAAATTCAACAACAACCTCAACTTTGAAAAACACCAACAAATTCAACTGCAACCACAACTTTGAAAAATACGAAAAAGTTCAAGAAAAATCATTGATAACACCAATAAATTCAACAAGATCCTTAATTTTGAAAATCACCAATAAATTCAACAACAAACACAACAATGAAAATCATCAAAAAATTCAACAACAACAACCTCAACAATGAAAAACACCAAAATATTGAACAACAAAGTCAACATTGAGAATCTCCAACAAATTCAACAACAACCTGAACAATGAAAAACATC
This sequence comes from Cetorhinus maximus, assembly GCF_964194155.1. NCBI lineage: Eukaryota > Metazoa > Chordata > Chondrichthyes > Lamniformes > Cetorhinidae > Cetorhinus > Cetorhinus maximus. Next base: position 17,756 of record NW_027599337.1, on the reverse strand, counting down.
AAAAAATTCAACAACAACTTCAACATTCAAAAACTACAACAAATTCAACATAAACCTCAACAATGAAAAACAACAATAAATTCAACAACAACCTCAACTTTCAAAAACTTCAACAAATTCAACAACCTCAAGATTGAAAAACTCCAACAAATTCAACAACAACATCAACAATGAAAATTACCAAATATTTCAACGACAACCTCAACATTCAAAAACACCAACAAATTCAACAACAACCTCAACAATTAAAAACACGAAAAAATTCAACAAAAACATCAACTTTAATAAACATCAACAAATTAAACAACATCAACATTGAAAAACACCAACAAATTCAACTGCAACCTCAACTTTGAAAAATACAAAAAAGATCAAAATAAACCATTGATAACACCATGAAATGCAACAACCTTGAAAATCACCTACAAAATTCAACAACAACCTCAGCAATGAAAAACATCAAAAAATTCAACAACAGCCTCAACAATGAAAAACACCAACAAATTCAACAAGTACCGCAACAATGAAAAAAACCAAAAAATTCAACAACAAACTCAACAATGAAATACACCAAAAAATTCAACAACAAACTCAACATTGAAAATCAATAACAAATTCAACATCAACCTCAACAATGAAAAACATCAAAAAATTCAACAAAAAAACTCAACAATGAAAAACACCAAAAAATTCAACAACAACCTCAACTTTGAAAAACAACTTTGAAAAACACCAAAAGATTCAACAACCTCAACATTGATAAACAGCAACCTCAACAATGAAAAACACCCAAAATTCAACAAGTACCGCAACAATGAAAAACACCAAATAATTCAACAACAACCACAAAAATGAAAAACACCAAAAAATTCAACAACAACCTCAACATTCAAAAACAACAACAAATTCAACAAAAAAAGTCAACATTGAAAAACACCAAAAAATTCAACAACAACCTCAACTTTGAAAAACACCAAAAAATTCAACAACCTCAACATTGAGAAACAGCAACAAATTCAACTGCAACCTCAACTTTGAAAAATACAAAAAGATTCAAAAAAAAACATTGAATGCACCAATATTTTCAAAAACAACCTCAATATTGAAAATCACCAAAAAATTCAACAACAACTTCAACATTGCAAAACACCAAAATATTCAACAACAACCTCAACTTTGCTAAACACCAACAAATTCAAAATCCTCAACATGGAAAAACACCAACGAATTCAACTGCAACCTCAACATTGAAAATCACCAACAAATTCAACAACAACCTCATTAATGAAAAACACCAACAAATTCATCAAAAAACCTCAACAATGAAAAACCCCAAAAAATTCATCAACATCCTCAACATTCAAAAACATCAACAAATTCAACAACAACCTCAACACTCAAAAACACCAACGAATTCAACAAAAACCTCAACATTGAATAACAACAAAAAATTCAACAACAACCTCAACAATGAAAAACACCAAAAAGTTCAACAACATCCTCAACATTCAAAAGCACCAAAAAATAAAAAAAACAACCTCAACATTCAAAAACACCAAAAAATTCAACCAAAATCTCAGCAATGAAAAACACCAAAAATTTCGACAACAACCTCAACTTTGAAAAACACCAACAATTTCAACATCCTCAACATTGAAAAACACCAACAAATTCAACAACAACCTCAACATTGAAAAACCCCAACCAATTCAACAACAACCTCAACAATGAAAAACACCTAAAAATTCAACAACAACCTCAACGTTCAAAAACAACAACAAATTCAACAAAAAAACTCAACAATGAAAAACACCAAAAAATTCAACAACAACCTCAACTTTGAAAAACAATTTTGAAAAACACCAAAAGATTCAGCAACCTCAACATTGATAAACAGCAACCTCAACAATGAAAAACACCCACAAATTCAACAAGTACCGCAACAATGAAAAACACAAAATAATTCAACAACGACCTCCACAATGAAAAGCACCAAAAAATTCAACAACAAACTCAACATTGAAAATCATCAACAAAATCAACATCAACCTCAACAATGAAAAACATCAAAAAATTCAACAACAACCTCAACATTCAAAAACAACAACAAATTCAACAAAAAAAGTCAACAATGAAAAACACCAAAAAATTCAACAACAACCTCAACTTTGAAAAACAACAAATAATTCAACAACCTCAACATTGAGAAACAGCAACAAATTCAACTGCAACCTCAACTTTGAAAAATACAAAAAGATTAAAAAAAAAACATTGAATGCGCCAATATTTTCAAAAACAACCTCAATATTGAAAATCACCAAAAAATTCAACAACAACTTCAACATTGCAAAACACCAAAATATTCAACAACAACCTCAACTTTGCTAAACACCAACAAATTCAAAATCCTCAACATGGAAAAACACCAACGAATTCAACTACAACCTCAACATTGAAAATCACCAACAAATTCAACAACAACCTCATTAATGAAAAACACCAACAAATTCATCAAAAAACCTCAACAATGAAAAATCCAAAAAAATTCATCAACATCCTCAATTTTCAAAAACATCAACAAATTCAACAACAACCTCAACACTCAAAAACACCAACGAATTCAACAAAAACCTCAACATTGAATAACAACAAAAAATTCAACAACAACCTCAACAATGAAAAACACCAAAAAATTCAACAACATCCTCAACATTCAAAAACACCAAAAAATAAAAAAAACAACCTCAACATTCAAAAACACCAAAAAATTCAACCAAAATCTCAGCAATGAAAAACACCAAAAATTTCGACAACAACCTCAACTTTGAAAAACACCAACAATTTCAACATCCTCAACATTGAAAAACACCAACAAATTCAACAACAACCTCAACATTGAAAAACCCCAACCAATTCAACAACAACCTCAACAATGAAAAACACCTAAAAATTCAACAACAACCTCAACGTTCAAAAACAACAACAAATTCAACAAAAAAACTCAACAATGAAAAACACCAAAAAATTCAACAACAACCTCAACTTTGAAAAACAACTTTGAAAAACACCAAAAGATTCAGCAACCTCAACATTGATAAACAGCAACCTCAACAATGAAAAACACCCACAAATTCAACAAGTACCGCAACAATGAAAAACACCAAATAATTCAACAACAACCTCCACAATGAAAAACACCAAAAAATTCAACAACAAACTCAACATTGAAAATCATCAACAAAATCAACATCAACCTCAACAATGAAAAACATCAAAAAATTCAACAACAACCTCAACATTCAAAAACAACAACAAATTCAACAAAAAAAGTCAACAATGAAAAACACCAAAAAATTCAACAACAACCTCAACATTGAAAATCATCAACAAATTCAACAGAAACCTCAACAATGAAAAACAACAATAAATTCAACAACAACCTCAACAATGAAAAACACCAACAAATTCAACAACAAACTCAGCAATGATAAATATCAAAATATTCAACAACAACAACCTCAACAATGATAAACACCAAAAATTCAACAACAACCTCAACTTTGAAAAACAACTTTGAAAAACACCAAAAGATTCAGCAACCTCAACATTGATAAACAGCAACCTCAACAATGAAAAACACCCACAAATTCAACATGTACCGCAACAATGAAAAACACCAAATAATTCAACAACAACCTCAACAATGAAAAACACCAAAAAATTCAACAACAAACTCAACATTGAAAATCATCAACAAAATCAACATCAACCTCAACAATGAAAAAAATCAAAAAATTCAACAAAACCCCAAGATTCAAAAACAACAACAAATTCAACAAAAAAAGTCAACAATGAAAAACACCAAAAAATTCAACAACAACCTCAACTTTGAAAAACACCAAATAATTCAACAACCTCAACATTGAGAAAAAGCAACAAATTCAACTGCAACCTCAACTTTGAAAAATACAAAAAGATTCAAAAAAAACATTGAATGCACCAATATTTTCAACAACAACCTCAATACTGAAAATCACCAAAAAATTCAACAACAACCTCAACATTGCAAAACACCAAAATATTCAACAACAACCTCAACTTTGCTAAACACCAACAAATTCAAAATCCTCATCATGGAAAAAAAACAACAAATTCAACTACAACCTCAATATTGAAAATCACCAACAAATTCAACAACAACCTCATTAATGAAAAACACCAACAAATTCAAAATCCTCAGCATGGAAAAACACCAACAAATTCAACTACAACCTCAACAATGAAAAATCCCAAAAAATTCACCAACATCCTCAACATTCAAAAACATCAACAAATTCAACAATAACCTCAACACTCAAAAACACCAACGAATTCAACAAAAACCTCAACTTTGAATAACAACAAAAAATTCAACAACAACCTGAACAATGAAAAACACCAAAAAATTCAACAACAACCTCAACATTCAAAAACACCAAAAAATAAAAAAAACAACCTCAACATTCAAAAACACCAACAAATTCAACCAAAATCTCAGCAATGAAAAACACCAAAAAATTCAACAACAACCTCAACTTTGTAAAACACCAACAATTTCAACATCCTCAACATTGAAAAACACCAACAAATTCAACAACAACCTCAACATTGAAAAACCCCAACCAATTCAACAACAACCTCAACAATGAAAAACACCAACAAATTCAACAACAACCTCAACATTCAAAAACAACAACAATTTCAAGAACATCCTGAGCAATGAAAAACATCAAAAAATTCAACATCAACCTGAACATTCCAAAACACCAACAAAGACAACAAAAACCTCAACAATGAAAACACCAAAAAATTCAACAACAACCACAACTTTGAAAAACACCAACAAATTCATCAACAACCTCAACAATGAAAAACAGCAAAAAATTCAACAACAACGACCACAACAATGAAAAACACCATAAAATTCAACAACAACCTCAACATTGAAAATCTCCAACAATTTCAAAAACAACCTCAACAATTAAAAACACCAAAATATTGAACAACAATCTCAACATTGAAATTCACCAACAAATTCAACAACAACCTCAACAATGAAAGACATCAAAAAATTCAACAACAACTTCAACATTCAAAAACTACAACAAATTCAACATAAACCTCAACAATGAAAAACAACAATAAATTCAACAACAACCTCAACTTTCTAAAACTTCAACAAATTCACCAACCTCAAGAATGAAAAACTCCAACACATTGAACAACAACCTCAACAATGAAAATCACCAAATAATTCAACGACAACCTCAACATTCAAAAACACCAACAAATTCAACAAAAACCTCAACAATTAAAAACACGAAAAAATTCAGCAACAACATCAACTTTGAAAAACACCAACAAATTCAACAACTTCAACATTGAAAAACACCAACAAATTCAACTGCAACCTCAACTTTGAAAAATACAAAAAAGATCAAAAAAAACCATTGATAACACCAATAAATGCAATAACCTCAACTTTGAAAATCACCAACAAATTCAACAACAACCTCAGCAATGAAAAACATCAAAAAATTCAACGACAACCTCAACATTCAAAATCACCAAAAAATTCAACAACAACCTCAACATTGAAAAACACCAAAATATTCAACAACAACCTCAACTTTGAAAAACACCAACAAATTCAAAAACCTCAACAATGATAAACACCAAAAAATTCAATAACAACCTCAACTTTGAAAAACACCAACAAATTCAACAACAACCTCAGCAAGGATAAATATCAAAAAATTCAACAACAACAACCTCAACAATGATAAACACCAAAAACTTCAACAACAACCTCAACAATGAAAAGCAGCGAAATAATCAATAAAAACCTCAACATTTAAAAACTCCAACAATTTCAACAACTACCGCAAAAATGAAAATCCCCAAAGAATTCAACAACAAACTCAACATTGCAAATCAGCATCAAATTCAACAAAATATCAACAATGATAAACATCAATAAATTCAAAATCAACCACAACATTCCAAAACAATAACAAATTCAACAAAAATCTCAACAATGAAAAACATCAAAAAATTCAACATCAACCTGAACATTCCAAAACACCAACAAATACAACAAAAACCTCAACAATGAAAACACCAAAAAATTCAACAACAACCACAACTTTGAAAAACACCAACAAATTCAACAAACTCAATATTGAAAGTCACCAACAAATTCATCAACAACCTCAACAATGAAAAACAGCAAAAAATTGAACAAATCCCTCAACTTTCAAAAACACCAACAAATTCAACAACCTCAACATTGAAAAACATCAACAAATTCAATGACAACCTCAACAATGAAAATCACAAAAAAATTCAACGATAACCTCAACATTCAAAAACACCAACAAATTCAACATAAACCTTAACAAATAAAAACAGGAAAAAATTCAACAACAACATCCACATTGAAAAATACCAACAAATTCAACAACCTCAACATTGAAAAACACCAACAAATTCAACTGCAACCTCAACTTTGAAAAATACAAAAATGATCAAAAAAAAACACCAATAAATGCAACAACCTCAACATTGAAAATCACCAACAAATTCAGCAACAACCTCAGCAATGAAAAACATCAAAAAATTCAACATCAACCTGAACATTCCAAAACACCAACAAATACAACAAAAACCTCAACAATGAAAACACCAAAAAATTCATCAACAACCACAACTTTGAAAAACAACAACAAATTCATCAACAACCTCAACAATGAAAAACAGCAAAAAATTCAACAACAACGACCACAACAATGAAAAACACCATAAAATTCAACAACAACCTCAACATTGAAAATCTCCAACAATTTCAAAAACAACCTTAGCAATTAAAAACACCAAAACATTGAACAACAATCTCAACATTGAAATTCACCAACAAATTCAACAACAACCTCAACAATGAAAAACATCAAAAAATTCAACAACAACTTCAACATTCAAAAACTACAACAAATTCAACAGAAACCTCAACAATGAAAAACAACAATAAATTCAACAACAACCTCAACAATGTAAAACACCAACAAATTCAACAACAACCTCAGCAATGATAAATATCAAAATATTCAACAACAACAACCTCAACAATGATAAACACCAAAAATTCAACAACAACCTCAACTTTGAAAAACAACTTTGAAAAACACCAAAAGATTCAGCAACCTCAACATTGATAAACAGCCACCTCAACAATGAAAAACACCCACAAATTCAACAAGTACCGCAACAATGAAAAACACCAAATAATTCAACAACAACCTCAACAATGAAAAACACCAAAAAATTCAACAACAAACTCAACATTGAAAATCATCAACAAAATCAACAGCAACCTCAACAATGAATAACATCAAAAAATTCAACAACAACCTCAACATTCAAAAACAACAACAAATTCAACAAAAAAAGTCAACAATGCAAAACACCAAAAAATTCAACAACAACCTCAACTTTGAAAAACACCAAATAATTCAACAACCTCAACATTGAGAAAAAGCAACAAATTCAACTGCAACCTCAACTTTGAAAAATCCCAAAAAATTCATCAACATCCTCAACATTCAAAAACATCAACAAATTCAACAACAACCTCAACACTCAAAAACACCAACGAATTCAACAAAAACCTCAACTTTCTAAAACTTCAACAAATTCAACAACCTCAAGAATGAAAAACTCCAACACATTCAACAACAACCTCAACAATGAAAATCACCAAATAATTCAACGACAACCTCAACACTCAAAAACACCAACAAATTCAACAAAAACCTCAACAATTAAAAACACGAAAAAATTCAGCAACAACATCAACTTTGAAAAACACCAACAAATTCAACAACTTCAACATTGAAAAACACCAACAAATTCAACTGCAACCTCAACTTTGAAAAATACAAAAAAGATCAAAAAAAACCATTGATAACACCAATAAATGCAATAACCTCAACTTTGAAAATCACCAACAAATTCAACAACAACCTCAGCAATGAAAAACATCAAAAAATTCAACGACAACCTCAACATTCAAAATCACCAAAAAATTCAACAACAACCTCAACATTGAAAAACACCAAAATATTCAACAACAACCTCAACTTTGAAAAACACCAACAAATTCAAAAACCTCAACAATGATAAACACCAAAAAATTCAATAACAACCTCAACTTTGAAAAACACCAACAAATTCAACAACAACCTCAGCAAGGATAAATATCAAAAAATTCAACAACAACAACCTCAACAATGATAAACACCAAAAAATTCAACAACAACCTCAACAATGAAAAGCAGCGAAATAATCAATAAAAACCTCAACATTTAAAAACTCCAACAATTTCAACAACTACCGCAAAAATGAAAATCCCCAAAGAATTCAACAACAAACTCAACATTGCAAATCAGCATCAAATTCAACAAAATATCAACAATGATAAACATCAATAAATTCAAAATCAACCACAACATTCCAAAACAATAACAAATTCAACAAAAATCTCAACAATGAAAAACATCAAAAAATTCAACATCAACCTGAACATTCCAAAACACCAACAAATACAACAAAAACCTCAACAATGAAAACACCAAAAAATTCAACAACAACCACAACTTTGAAAAACACCAACAAATTCAACAAACTCAATATTGAAAGTCACCAACAAATTCATCAACAACCTCAACAATGAAAAACAGCAAAAAATTGAACAAATCCCTCAACTTTCAAAAACACCAACAAATTCAACAACCTCAACATTGAAAAACATCAACAAATTCAATGACAACCTCAACAATGAAAATCACAAAAAAATTCAACGATAACCTCAACATTCAAAAACACCAACAAATTCAACATAAACCTTAACAAATAAAAACAGGAAAAAATTCAACAACAACATCCACATTGAAAAATACCAACAAATTCAACAACCTCAACATTGAAAAACACCAACAAATTCAACTGCAACCTCAACTTTGAAAAATACAAAAATGATCAAAAAAAAACACCAATAAATGCAACAACCTCAACATTGAAAATCACCAACAAATTCAGCAACAACCTCAGCAATGAAAAACATCAAAAAATTCAACAACAACCTCAACAATGAAATACACCAACAAATTCAACAAGTACCGCAACAATGAAAAACACCAAAAAATTCAAAAACAAACTCAACAATGAAAAACACCAAAAAAATCAACAACAAACTCAACATTGAAAATCATCAACAAATTCAACATCAACCTCAACAATGAAAAACTTCATAAAATTCAACAACAACCTCAACATTCAAAAACAACAATAAATTCAACAAAAAAACTCAACAATGAAAAACACCAAAAAATTCAACAACAACCTCAACTTTGAAAAACACCAAAAAATTCATAACCTCAACATTGAGAAACAGCAACAAATTCAACTGCAACCTCAACTTTGAAAAATAAAAAAAGATTCAAAAAAAAACATTGAATGCACCAATAATTTCAACAACATCCTCAATATTGAAAATCACCAAAAAATTCAACAACAACCTCAACTTTGAAAAACACCAACAAATTCAAAAACCTCAACATGGAAAAACACCAACAAATTCAACTACAACCTCAATATTGAAAATCACCAACAAATTCAACAACAACCTCATAAATGAAAAACGCCAACAAATTCAACATAAACCTCAACAATGAAAAATCCAAAAAATTCATCAAAATCCTCAACATTCAAAAACACCAAGCAATTCCACAAAAATCTCAAAAATGAAAAACACCAAATAATTCAACAACACCATCAACATTGAAAAACAACAAAAAATTCAACAACAACCACAACAATGAAAAAAACCAAAAAATTCAACAACAACCGCAACATTGAAAAACACCAAAAAATAAAAACAACAACCTCAACATTTAAAAACACCAACAAATTCAACCAAAACCTCAACAATGAAAAACACCAAAAAATTCAGCAACATCCTCAACATTCAAAAACACCAACAAATTCAACAACAACATCAACAATGAAAAACACCAACAAATTCAACATCACCCTCAACTTTGAAAAACACCAACAAATTCAACATCAACCTCAACTTTGAAAAACACCAAAAAATTCAACAACAACCTCAACTTTGAAAAAAAACAACAAATTCAACAACCTCAACAATGAAAAACTCCAACAAATTCAACAACAACCTCAACAATGAAAAACACCAAAAAATTCAAGAACCTCAACATTGAGAAACAGCAACAAATTCAACTGCAACCTCAACTTTGAAAAATAAATAAAGATTCAAAAAAAAACATTGAATGCACCAATAATTTCAACAACATCCTCAATATTGAAAATCACCAAAAAATTCAACAACAACCTCAACATTGAAAAACACCAAAATATTCAACAACAACCTCAACTTTGAAAAACACCAACAAATTCAAAAACCTCAACATGGAAAAGCACCAACAAATTCAACTACAACCTCAATATTGAAAATCACCAACAAATTCAACAACAACCTCATAAATGAAAAACGCCAACAAATTCAACATAAACCTCAACAATGAAAAATCCCAAAAATTCGTCAAAATCCTCAACATTCAAAAACACCAAGCAATTCCACAAAAATCTCAAAAATGAAAAACACCAAATAATTCAACAACACCATCAACATTGAAAAACATCAACAAATTCAACAACAACCACAACAATGAAAAACACCAAAAAATTCAACAACAACCGCAACATTGAAAAACACCAAAAAATAAAAACAACAACCTCAACATTCAAAAACACCAACAAATTCAACCAAAACCTCGACAATGAAAAACACCAAAAAATTCAGCAACATCCTCAACATTCAAAAACACCAACAAATTCAACAACAACATCAACAATGAAAAACACCAACAAATTCATAATCACCCTCAACTTTGAAAAACAACAACAAATTCAACAAAAACATCAACAATGAAAAACACCCAAAAATTCAACAACAACATCAACAATGAAAAACACCAACAAATTCAACATCAACCTCAACTTTGAAAAACACCAAAAAATTCAACAACAACCTCAAATTTGAAAAAAAACAACAAATTCAACAACCTCAACATTGAAAAACTCCAACAAATTCAACAACAACCTCAACAATGAAAAACACCAAAAAATTCAACAACAAAGTCAACAATGAAAAACATCAAAAAATTCAACAACAACCTCAACAATGAAAAACACCAAAAAAAATTCAACAACAACCTCAACATTCAAAAACACCAAAAAATAAAACCAACAACTTCAACATTCAAAAACTCCAACAAATTCAACCAAAACCTCAACAATGAAAAATACCAAAAAATTCAACAACAGCCTCAACAATGAAATACACCAACAAATTCAACAAGTACCGCAACAATGAAAAACACCAAAAAATTCAACAACAAACTCAACAATGAAAAACACCAAAAAAATCAACAACAAATTAAACATTGAAAATCATCAACAAATTCAACATCAACCTCAACAATGAAAAACATCATAAAATTCAACAACAACCTCAACATTCAAAAACAACAATAAATTCAACAAAAAAACTCAACAATGAAAAACACCAACAAATTCAACATCAACCTCAACTTTGAAAAACACCAAAAAATTCAACAACAACCTCAACTTTGAAAAAAAACAACAAATTCAACAACCTCAACAATGAAAAACTCCAACAAATTCAACAACAACCTCAACAATGAAAAACACCAAAAAATTCAAGAACCTCAACATTGAGAAACAGCAACAAATTCAACTGCAACCTCAACTTTGAAAAATAAATAAAGATTCAAAAAAAAACATTGAATGCACCAATAATTTCAACAACATCCTCAATATTGAAAATCACCAAAAAATTCAACAACAACCTCAACATTGAAAAACACCAAAATATTCAACAACAACCTCAACTTTGAAAAACACCAACAAATTCAAAAACCTCAACATGGAAAAGCACCAACAAATTCAACTACAACCTCAATATTGAAAATCACCAACAAATTCAACAACAACCTCATAAATGAAAAACGCCAACAAATTCAACATAAACCTCAACAATGAAAAATCCCAAAAATTCGTCAAAATCCTCAACATTCAAAAACACCAAGCAATTCCACAAAAATCTCAAAAATGAAAAACACCAAATAATTCAACAACACCATCAACATTGAAAAACATCAACAAATTCAACAACAACCACAACAATGAAAAACACCAAAAAATTCAACAACAACCGCAACATTGAAAAACACCAAAAAATAAAAACAACAACCTCAACATTCAAAAACACCAACAAATTCAACCAAAACCTCGACAATGAAAAACACCAAAAAATTCAGCAACATCCTCAACATTCAAAAACACCAACAAATTCAACAACAACATCAACAATGAAAAACACCAACAAATTCATAATCACCCTCAACTTTGAAAAACAACAACAAATTCAACAAAAACATCAACAATGAAAAACACCCAAAAATTCAACAACAACATCAACAATGAAAAACACCAACAAATTCAACATCAACCTCAACTTTGAAAAACACCAAAAAATTCAACAACAACCTCAACTTTGAAAAAAAACAACAAATTCAACAACCTCAACATTGAAAAACTCCAACAAATTCAACAACAACCTCAACAATGAAAAACACCAAAAAATTCAACAACAAAGTCAACAATGAAAAACATCAAAAAATTCAACAACAACCTCAACAATGAAAAACACCAAAAAAAATTCAACAACAACCTCAACATTCAAAAACACCAAAAAATAAAACCAACAACTTCAACATTCAAAAACTCCAACAAATTCAACCAAAACCTCAACAATGAAAAATACCAAAAAATTCAACAACAGCCTCAACAATGAAATACATCAACAAATTCAACAAGTACCGCAACAATGAAAAACACCAAAAAATTCAACAACAAACTCAACAATGAAAAACACCAAAAAAATCAACAACAAATTAAACATTGAAAATCATCAACAAATTCAACATCAACCTCAACAATGAAAAACATCATAAAATTCAACAACAACCTCAACATTCAAAAACAACAATAAATTCAACAAAAAAACTCAACAATGAAAAACACCAAAAAATTCAACAACAACCTCAACTTTGAAAAACACCAAAAAATTCAAGAACCTCAACATTGAGAAACAGCAACAAATTCAACTGCAACCTCAACTTTGAAAAATAAAAAAAGATTCAAAAAAAAACATTGAATGCACCAATAATTTCAACAACATCCTCAATATTGAAAATCACCAAAAAATTCAACAACAACCTCAACATTGAAAAACACCAAAATATTCAACAACAACCACAACTTTGAATAACACCAACAAATTCAAAAACCTCAATATTGAAAATCACCAACAAATTCAACAACAATCTCATAAATGAAAAACGCCAACAAATTCAACATAAACCTCAACAATGAAAAATCCAAAAAAATCATCAAAATCCTCAACATTCAAAAACACCAAGCAATTCCACAAAAATCTCAAAAATGAAAAACACCAAATAATTCAACAACACCATCAACATTGAAAAACATCAACAAATTCAACAACAACCTCAACATTCAAAAACACCAACAAATTCAACAAAAACCTCAACATTGAATAACAACAAAAAATTCAACAACAACCACAACAATGAAAAACACCAAAAAATTCAACAACAACCGCAACATTGAAAAACACCAAAAAATAATAACAACAACCTCAACATTTAAAAACACCAACAAATTCAACCAAAACCTCAACAATGAAAAACACCAAAAAATTCAGCAACATCCTCAACATTCAAAAACACCAACAAATTCAACAACAACATCAACAATGAAAAACACCAACAAATTCAACATCACCCTCAACTTTGAAAAACAACAACAAAATCAACAAAAACATCAACAATGAAAAACACCCAAAAATTCAACAACAACATCAACAATGAAACACACCAACAAATTCAACATCAACCTCAACTTTGAAAAACACCAAAAAATTCAACAACAACCTCAACTTTGAAAAAAAAACAACAAATTCAACAACCTCAACAATGAAAAACTCCAACAAATTCAACAACAACCTCAACAATGAAAAACACCAAAAAAAATTCAACAACAACCTCAACATTCAAAAACACCAAAAAATAAAACCAACAACTTCAACATTCAAAAACTTCAACAAATTCAACCAAAACCTCAACAATGAAAAATACCAAAAAATTCAACAACAGCCTCAACAATGAAATACACCAACAAATTCAACAAGTACCGCAACAATGAAAAACACCAAAAAATTCAACAACAAACTCAACAATGAAAAACACCAAAAAAATCAACAACAAACTAAACATTGAAAATCATCAACAAATTCAACATCAACCTCAACAATGAAAAACATCATAAAATTCAACAACAACCTCAACATTCAAAAACAACAATAAATTCAACAAAAAAACTCAACAATGAAAAACACCAAAAAATTCAACAACAACTTCAACTTTGAAAAACACCAAAAAATTCAAGAACCTCAACATTGAGAAACAGCAACAAATTCAACTGCAACCTCAACTTTGAAAAATAAAAAAAGATTCAAAAAAAAAACATTGAATGCACCAATAATTTCAACAACATCCTCAATATTGAAAATCACCAAAAAATTCAACAACAACCACAACAATGAAAAACACCAAAAAATTCAACAACAACCGCAACATTGAAAAACACCAAAAAATAATAACAACAACCTCAACATTTAAAAACACCAACAAATTCAACCAAAACCTCAACAATGAAAAACACCAAAAAATTCAGCAACATCCTCAACATTCAAAAACACCAACAAATTCAACAACAACATCAACAATGAAAAACACCAACAAATTCAACATCACCCTCAACTTTGAAAAACAACAACAAAATCAACAAAAACATCAACAATGAAAAACACCCAAAAATTCAACAACAACATCAACAATGAAAAACACCAACAAATTCAACATCAACCTCAACTTTGAAAAACACCAAAAAATTCAACAACAACCTCAACTTTGAAAAAAAAACAACAAATTCAACAACCTCAACAATGAAAAACTCCAACAAATTCAACAACAACCTCAACAATGAAAAACACCAAAAAAATTCAACAACAACCTCAACATTCAAAAACACCAAAAAATAAAACCAACAACTTCAACATTCAAAAACTCCAACAAATTCAACCAAAACCTCAACAATGAAAAATACCAAAAAATTCAACAACAGCCTCAACAATGAAATACACCACAAATTCAACAAGTACCGCAACAATGAAAAACACCAAAAAATTCAACAACAAACTCAACAATGAAAAACACCAAAAAAATCAACAACAAACTAAACATTGAAAATCATCAACAAATTCAACATCAACCTCAACAATGAAAAACATCATAAAATTCAACAACAACCTCAACATTCAAAAACAACAATAAATTCAACAAAAAAACTCAACAATGAAAAACACCAAAAAATTCAACAACAACTTCAACTTTGAAAAACACCAAAAAATTCAAGAACCTCAACATTGAGAAACAGCAACAAATTCAACTGCAACCTCAACTTTGAAAAATAAAAAAAGATTCAAAAAAAAAACATTGAATGCACCAATAATTTCAACAACATCCTCAATATTGAAAATCACCAAAAAATTCAACAACAACCACAACATTGAAAAACACCAAAATATTCAACAACAACCTCAACTTTGAAAAACACCAACAAATTCAAAAACCTCAACATGGAAAAACACCAACAAATTCAACTACAACCTCAATATTGAAAATCACCAACAAATTCAACAACAACCTCATAAATGAAAAACGCCAACAAATTCAACATAAACCTCAACAATGAAAAATCCCAAAAATTCATCAAAATCCTCAACATTCAAAAACACCAAGCAATTCCACAAAAATCTCAAAAATGAAAAACACCAAATAATTCAACAACACCATCAACATTGAAAAACATCAACAAATTCAACAACAACCTCAACATTCAAAAACACCAACAAATTCAACAAAAACCTCAACATTGAATAACAACAAAAAATTCAACAACAACCACAACAATGAAAAACACCAAAAAATTCAGCAACATCCTCAACATTCAAAAACACCAACAAATTCAACAACAACATCAACAATGAAAAACACCAACAAATTCATAATCACCCTCAACTTTGAAAAACAACAACAAATTCAACAAAAACATCAACAATGAAAAACACCCAAAAATTCAACAACAACATCAACAATGAAAAACACCAACAAATTCAACATCAACCTCAACTTTGAAAAACACCAAAAAATTCAACAACAACCTCAACTTTGAAAAAAAACAACAAATTCAACAACCTCAACATTGAAAAACTCCAACAAATTCAACAACAACCTCAACAATGAAAAACACCAAAAAATTCAACAACAAAGTCAACAATGAAAAACATCAAAAAATTCAACAACAACCTCAACATTGAAAATCACCAAAAAATTCAACGACAACCTCAACATTCGAAAACACCTACAAATTCAACAAAAACCTCAACAAATAAAAACAGGAAAAAATTCAACAACAACATCCACATTGTAAAATACCAACAAATTCAAGAACTACAACATTGAAAAACACCAACAAATTCAACTGCAACCTCAACTTTGAAAAATACAAAAAAGATCAAAATAAAACACCAATAAATGCAACAACCTCAACATTGAAAATCACCATCAAATTCAGCAACAACCTCAGCAATGAAAAACATCAAAAAATTCAACAACAACCTCAACAATGAAAAACACCAACAAATTCAACAAGTACCGCAACAATGAAAAACTCCAAAAAATTCAACAATAAACTCAACAATGAATAACACCAAAAAATTCAACAACAAACTCAACATTGAAAATCATCAACAAATTCAACATCAACCTCAACAATGAAAAACATCATAAAATTCAACAACAACCTCAACATTCAAAAACAACAATAAATTCAACAAAAAAACTCAACAATGAAAAACACCAAAAAATTCAACAACAACTTCAACTTTGAAAAACACCAAAAAATTCAAGAACCTCAACATTGAGAAACAGCAACAAATTCAACTGCAACCTCAACTTTGAAAAATAAAAAAAGATTCAAAAAAAAAACATTGAATGCACCAATAATTTCAACAACATCCTCAATATTGAAAATCACCAAAAAATTCAACAACAACCACAACAATGAAAAACACCAAAAAATTCAACAACAACCGCAACATTGAAAAACACCAAAAAATAATAACAACAACCTCAACATTTAAAAACACCAACAAATTCAACCAAAACCTCAACAATGAAAAACACCAAAATATTCAGCAACATCCTCAACATTCAAAAACACCAAAAAATTCAACAACAACATCAACAATGAAAAACACCAACAAATTCAACATCACCCTCAAATTTGAAAAACAACAACAAAATCAACAAAAACATCAACAATGAAAAACACCCAAAAATTCAACAACAACATCAACAATGAAAAACACCAACAAATTCAACATCAACCTCAACTTTGAAAAACACCAA
>NW_027599336.1:0-28016 GCF_964194155.1 Cetorhinus maximus | reverse complement strand
ACCCTCCATCTTCCCCAACCCTCCCCCTTCCTCTCCCCTACTTCCCGTCCCCTCCCCCTCTTTCTCTCCCCTTGCCCCCTCCCCCACCCCTCCCCTCCCCCTCCCCCACCCCTCCCCTCCCCCTCCCCTCTCCTCCCCGACCCTTCCCGTCCCCCTCCCTGACCCTTCCCCTCCCCCCTCCCCCACCTTTCCCCTCCCCCACCCTTCCCCTCACATCTCCCCCACCCTTCCCCTCCCCACTCCCCCACCCTTCCCACTCCCCCATCCTTCCCACTCCCCCATCCTTCCCCTCCCCCTGCCACCACCCTCTCCTCCCAACACCCTCCCCTCCCCCTCCCACCACCCTCCACTTCCCCTCTCCCTCTTCCTCCCCCTCCTCCTCCCCTCCCCTCACCCACCCCCTCCCCTCTCCTCCCCCTTCCGCCCTTCTCCTCTCCCCTTCCCCCTGCCCTCCACTCCCCTCCCCCACCACTCCCCTCTCCTCCCCCTTCCGCCCTTCTCCCTTCCCCTCCCCTTCCCCCTCCCCTCCCCACTCCCCTCCCCCTCCCCTGCACCTCCCCCTCCCCTCCCCACTCCCCACCCCCTTCCCCTTTCCTCCCCCTTCCCCTTCCCCTTCCCCTCCCTCTCCCACTCCCCCTTCCCCCATCCCCCTCCCCCATCCCCCCTCCCCCTCCCCTTTCCCCTCCCCCTTCCCCCTTCCCCCTCCCCCCCTCCCCCTTGAGGACCAGCTGTTGGAATTTTAATTCAATTAGTACATCTGGAATAAAGAGCTAGCCTCAATAATAGTGACCGTTGATTGTCGTGAAAAAAAAATAAACATCTGGTTCACTCATCTTCTTTGCAGAAGGAAATCTGCCACACTTACTTGGTCAGAACTACATGTGACTCCAGACCCACCTCCTGACTGCCTTCCAGACTCTCAGCACCGCGGTCGAGTCCTGAATGCCCTCTGAAATGGCCGAGCGAGGTCAGTTCAAGGACAAATTAGGGACGGGCAAGAAATGCTGGTCTTACCATCAACACCCGTGTCCCGTGAAAGAAAAACATAGAAATGCTAGTGGGGGTATTGGTGATTGGACAACCTGAACTGGTTCTCATTAGGTGCTTCATGTTTTTAATCAGATTGCTGCTTAATCCACCAATATGCCTAGGAGAAAAGGGGCAAAAAAAAAATAGTAGCGTCAAAGTTATCAGGTTCGAAATGAAATTTCAAATTTGAAAAGCCAGGCTATATGTACCCGAATCAGTGCAGATGGAGGCCATTCTGCCCATCGTGGTTCTGCAAAAGAGCAATTCGTTTAGTCCCATTATCCTGCCTTCTCTCCGTAACCCTGCACCACCTACTTCTCCAGATAACCATCCAGTTCCTTTTTTTCAATGTGTCATGAAGCTATTAATTGATATAACATTATTGGAAAATGTTTTCTTTTAAAATAGGGGTTTAGTCTGTGGGTGTGTCTTATTTGGGTTATAGCCAGCTAGTCTGGGTTCTGTCATGTGTACTAGTTTTGAGATGGAAGAGAGATAGAGCGCATTGGCATTTTTTTTGAATAAAGCATTCTAGAAGTGGGGGTGAAAACTGACACCTCTCTACCAGATACCAAGAAGTAAGTTTATATTACCAATGAAATTGATACTATGAAAGGGGCTTTATTGTTAGAGGGGTTTAGTTCAGACGTTGGTGATACAATGATGACTTACATTCGATGAGCGGTGATAGGTATAACATCAGCAGTTGTGTGTCGAGCAGAAGCAATGTGAGATCAACAGTAGCTGTAAGCCTTCGACTGGCTCCACAGGAACCAAAGTGAAAAGAACCTCAGAAATTTTGTGAGGTGAAGATTGTCTTTGGGTTCCTATTGCCTAAACGGAGATTAGATTTTGGGAATTTGTCAAAATTTATGATAGTAATTTGTAGCCATATTCACATATATATTAATATAGTTTAATGTGAAACCTTAAGAACTGGTGGTCTGATTCTTGAATTTAAAGTCGCATCTCAAACACAACACTTAAAATATAGGTTATGACATATATAACAAATATCGGTTATTTTATGTGTACATTAAGAGTAAGAGGGTAACTAGGAAAAGAGTAGGGCCCATTAAGGACCATAGCGGTAATTTGTGTGTGGAGCTGGGAGACATCGGTAGGGTTCTAAATGAATACTTTGTGTCGGTGTTTACAAGCGAGAGGGACGACATGGGTATGGAAATCAGGCAGAAGGACGGTGATATAATTAAATAAATTAGCATAGAAAGGAAGGAGGTTCTAAATGGTCTGGCAGGCTTAAAAGTAGACAAATCTCCAGGCCTGAATGAAATGATTTCCAGGCTGCGGAGTGAGGAAGGGAGGAGATAGCAGGGGTTTTGGCAATAATTTTCAATACCTCTCTGGCCACAGGAGAGGTCAGAGGACTGGAGGACAGCCAATGTGGTACCGTTATTCAAGAAGGGAGGAAGGAATAAACCAGGGAACTACAGGCCAGTCAGTCTAACCTCAGTGGTGGGGAAACTATTGGAAGCAATTCTGAGGGACAGAATTAATCTACACTTGGAGAGACAGGGATTAATCAAGGACAGTCAGCATGGTTTTGTTAAGGGGAGGTTATGTCTGACCAATTTGATTGAGTTTTTCGAAGAGGTGACCAGGTGTGTCGATGAGGGCAATGCGTTTGACGTAGTCTACTTGGGCTTCAGCAAGGCTTTTGATAAGGTCCCACATGGGCGACTGACAATGAAGGTAAGAGCCCATGGGATCCAAGGCAATTTGGCAAATTGGGATCCAGAATTGGCTGAGTGACAGGAAGCAGAGGGTGATGGTCGAGGGGTGTTTTTGTGACTGGATTCCTGTATCCAGTCAGGTTCCACAGGGATTGTATTGGGTCTCTTGCTGTTTGTGGTTTATATTAACGATTTAGACTTGAATGTAGGGGGGTTGATCAGTAAGTTTGCGGATGACACGAAAATTGGTGGGGTGGTAAATAGTGAGGAGGATAGCCTTAGATTACAGGAGGATACAGACGGGCTGGTCAGTGGCAAATGGAATTTAATCCGGATAAGTGTGAGGTGATGCACTTGGGCAGGACAAACACGACACCGGAATATACGATGAATGGTAGGACCCTAGGAAGTACAGAGGATCAGAGGGCCCTTGGTGTGTATATCCACCCGTCCCTTAAGCTAGTGGGACAGGTAGATAAGATGGTTAAGAAGGCATATGGGATACTTGCCTTTATTAGCCGAGGCATAGAATATAAGAGCAGGGAGGTTATGCTGGAACTGTATAAAATGCTGGTTAGGCCACAGCTAGAGTATTGCGTGCAGTTCTGGAATCTGCATTATAGGAAGGATGTGATTGCACTAGACAGAGTGCAGAGGAGATTTACCAGGATGTTGCCTGGGCTGGAGAGTTTTAGTTATGAGGAGAGATTGGACAGGCTGGGGTTATTTTCCCTGGAGCAGAGGAGATTAAGGGGGGGGACATGATTGAGGTGTATAAAATTATGAGGGGCATAGATAGGGTAGACAGGAAGGAACTTTTTCCCTTGGTGGAGGGATCAATAACCAGGGGGCATAGATTTAAGGTAAGGAGCAGGAGGTTTAGAGGGGATGTGAGGAAGAATTCTTTCACCCAGAGGGTGGAGGGAATCTGGAACTCACTGCCTGAAAGGGTGGTGGAGGCAGAAACCCTGATAACATTTAAGAAGTATTTGGATGTGCTCTTGCCATGCCATGACATACAAGGCTATGGGCCTAGTGCTGGAAAATGGGATTAGAATTGTTAGGTACTTGTTTGACCGGTGCAGACTCGATGGGCCAAAGGGCCTTTTTCTGTGCTGTAGACCTCTATGACTCTATGACAGTTGTTTAAAGTTTCCCTCTGGAATTTTTAAGTAACTCAGCTATACCAGCTGCATCGGTCACAACTGCTTTGATCGAAACTGTGTCCACCACAGTATCAGGCCGTGCATTCCGAACCCTAACCACTTGCTGCATGATAAAAGGGTCTCTTTTTCCTCTTATAGTTTTTGCTCATTTTACTAATTGCTTGAAATGTCTACCTGCTCGTTCTCGACCCTTTCAAGAGTGGAAAGGGTTTCTCCCTATCTGTATTGTCCAGATTCCACAAGGTTTTGAACACCTCAATCAAATCGCCTCTCAGTCTTCTTTTCTCCAAGGAAAACAGTTTGGAAAAGATAGGACCATCTTCCTAACTGAAGGTACTCACCCCTCTCACATCCTTCTAAACGTTTGGTGACCTGAACTGGATGCACTGAGTGTATGACTGAGGCCAAACTAGTGTATCTTGCAAGTTCAGCATAATCACCTTGTGCTTGGGCACTATGCCACCATTAATAAAGACCAGATTCTTGTATGATTTACCTTCACTGACACGCACACATACCCATGTTCCTCCTGCACCTCCGTTAGTGGTGTACCCCCTATTGTATACTGTCTCCGTATATGTTCTATCAAATTGGATCATCTCAGTTCTGTGCATTGAACTTCATTTGCCACCTGTCCACCAACTTGTCTTATGTCCACGTGAAGCACTACAGTACCCTCTTCACAGTGCTTCCAAGCTTCGTATCATCCTCAATTTTTGATATTTTGCCCTGTACTCCAAGGTCAAGAGACCCAACACTCTAGGGGGAGCTTCACAACAAACTTCCCACCAGCCAACAAACACATCTCCTTGTGGCTACTGTTCCTTCTATTCCATGAAGCCATAAATTTGCTCACGTGTCTATTGTGCATATATGCACATCACATTAACAGCACAGCTCTATTTTTTTAATTCGTTCATGAGACCATTTATTGGTTACGGAGATTTACCAGGATGTTGCCTGGGCTGGACAATTTTAGTTATGAGGAGAGATTGGACAGACTGGGGTTATTTTCCCTGGAGCAGAGGAGATTGAGGGGGGACATGATTGAGGTGTATAAAATTATGAGGGGCATAGATAGGGAGGAACTTTTTCCCTTGGTGGAGGGATCAATAACCAGGGGGCATAGATTTAAGGTAAGGAGCAGAGGAGATGTGAGGGAGAATTTTTTTCACCCAGAGGGTTAACTCTAACCCGGACGACCATTTATTGGTTACGGAATTTTCCGAGGACATTTACGAGTCATTAAGTCAACAGCATCGTTGTGGGTCTGAAGTCACGTGTAGATCCGTGTGCTGGGATTCGAACCCGGGTCCAACAGAGCATTACACCGGGGGTCACTGCAAAGTCGATCCCACTATGCCATCGCCTCCCCCACCACATGTACGATGACATGGAGCCGCAAACTAACGTTCGCCATATATGTTTATCGGTTTCTTTGAAATCGTCTGCTATTGGTGGCCGTAAAACTACATTCTCCGCATTCCGTAACCAAAATTCTACATAGGATCGTTAAAAAAAATATATATATATATAATGTTTACCACACAGGAAGAGACCATCGTGGCTGCGCAGGTCGAAAAAAGAACGAGCCAACCAGCTTTAATTCCACTTTGTGGCATTGGGTCAGTAGCGCTGCGGGTTAAGGCACTTTGCTGTGCATATCCAGGCACCGTCACTGTGAACAAAAACAGAATTTACCTGGAAAAACTCGGCAGGTCTGGCAGCATCGGCGGAGAAGAAAAGAGTTGATGTTTCGAGTCCTCACGACCCTTCGACAGAACTGAAGTATAGTTAGGAGAGAGGTGAAATATAAGCTGGTATAAGGTGAGGGGTGGGGTGGGGGGAGAGAAGTTGAGGGTGTGGTGATTGTGGGGATAAGCAAGCAGTGATAGGAGCAGATAATCAAAAGATGTCACAGGCAAAAGGATCAAAGAGGTGTTGAAGGTAGTGATATTGTCTAAGTGCTAATTAAGAATGGATGGCAGGACACTCAAGGTACAGCTCTAGTGCCGAGATGTCAGCTGTGGCTCAGTTCATAGCACCCTCGCCTTTGAATCAGAGGGTTGTGGGTTCATGTCCCACTCCCGGAAACCAAGAACTGTGAATGTACTCAAAAGAGTTACATGCGATCTGTTGATAACTCGAAAGAGTTACAGCTGGGGTGGGGTGGAAAGACTGACAAGGTATTAGTTGTAGAATTAAAAATAATGGAAATAGGTGGGAAAAGAAGAATCTATATAAATTATTGAAAAAAAAAAGGGAGGGGGCAGCGAATTGAGCGTGTCTGGCTCTTCAGGCAATGAGTCCCAGACCTTCCCCCCTCCCCTATTAGCCCCTGGTTCTTATCGATTTTCATGAGCGTTGTTACATGACAAGATGATAGATCGATGCGTATCCTCATCGATGCCAAAAAGGGGAGAGCAGATTTTTGTTTTTGTTTTAAAAAAACTGCCTAAAGTTGGCACTGGAGGTGCCTGGACAGGTCATTAACGGGTTGTTACAGAAAGGCTTAGACGTCAAGGACGAGACTGCCTTAAATGTTGTGTTTATTCTGGAAACAGTGGCGGAGTGAGAACTTGCAGTTGTAAAGGGAAAACGCACGACCGAACTGAAATAAGATTTTGGAGGGGGGCGGGGGGGGATATTAATCGATAAGACACAACGATCGCAGCCAACAGTTAAAAAAAAAAACTGCACCATCCAAGTCCATATAGGGGCTGGAAATGAGGTGGTGCATTGATAAGAGAAAAGTGTTTACGCCTTTAATCGACCCCTATAAAGTTGTAGCTCTGGTGGAGAGGACGTGGGGTGGCTCTTAGAAGAGCCGTTTTGGGGTGGGTTTCTGATTTGGTCCTTTCTTCCATTGACTGTTGAGGGTTTCTACTTGGAGCTGGTGTACTTGGTCACCGCCTTGGTGCCCTCCGACACGGCGTGTTTGGCCAGTTCCCCGGGCAGCAGCAGGCGGACGGCGGTCTGGATCTCCCGGGAGCTGATGGTGCTGCCGCTTGTTGTAATGGGCCAGCCGGGAAGCCTCGCCCGGGATGCGCTCGAAGATGTCGTTGACGAACGAGTTCATGACGCTCATGGCCCGGGAGGAGATGCCGGTGTCCGGGTGGACCTGCTTCATCACCTTGTAGATGTAGATGGAGTAGCTCTCCTTCCGGGATCGCTTCCTCTTCTTCCCGCTCTTGGGAGGCGTCTTCTTGACGACTTTCTTGGCTCCCTTCTTGGGGGCTCCTGTTGCCTTTTTGTCGTCCACCATGGTCAAGTTCAACTGCGGGGGACCGCAACAAAAATTCTTTCGAGTTATCAACAGTCACAGATTGTAACTCTTTCGAGTACAATCACGGTTCTTGGTTTACCGAGAGTGAGGACATGAACCCACAACCCTCTGATTCAAAGGCGAGGGTGCTATGGACTGAGCCACAGCTGGACCGCAACAAGGCGAAATGAAGGCAGAGGGGCTCCTTTTATAGGCAATCTCCGAGGCCCTATGCTAATGAAGGATGGGTGAAGACCGCGTGTCCGATTGGCTGAATTGAGGATGATGTCAATTTCGGATGATGTCAGTTTCTGAGGCCGCTGCGACATTCTGATTGGTTGCACTGGACACCCAATCATCGAGAGCTCTTGCAACAGCCAGACACTTGTCAGCCCCCACTCTCCTTGACCAAAAACAGAATTGCCTGGAACAACTTCCAGGTAGCAACTCTCACAACAATTAAGAGATATCAAGATGAGCACTTGAAACGCCGTTGCATTCCGGGGTTCGGGGCCAGGTGCTGGAAGAACGGGATGAGAATAGGTGGGGTGCTTGGTGGCCCGTACGAACACGATGGGCCGAAGGGCCTGCATAACTCCACGACTCTCTGAATCCAGAAGTGGTTACGAAGCTGCAGTTCTCAAAGTTCTTAATGCAGGTCTGGTGGAGAAGAAAAGAGTCGACCTTTTAGGGTCCACACGACCCTTCAAACCGATGCTGCCGGACCTGCTGAGTTTTTTTCCCCCAGCTAATTCTGTTTTTGTTTGGATTTCCAGCATCCGCAGTAGTTTCTTTTTGTTTTTAGCCCCCACTCTTCTTGTCCTGACGCCAAACTTTCCTCACCTTATCGGAACTTGCCCTCCCCACATATTCCGCCTGACCTGATGAACGTTTCGAGTGTTTACTATTCCCGTGTTCCTGGCGCCGCTTTGAGAACTGCAGCTTCGTAACCACTTCTGGATTCAGAGAGTCGCGGAGTTATGCAGCGCAGAAGCAGGCCCTTCGGCCCATCGTGTTCGTACGGGCCACCAAGCACCCCACCTGTTCTCATCCCATTCTTCCAGCACCTGGCCCGAACCCCGGAATGCAAGTGCTCATCTTGATATTTCTTAATTGTAGTGAGGGTTGCTGCCTCTACCACCCTCTCGGGCCGTGTGTTCCAGACCCCAACCTCCTTCTCGGGTGTTGTGCTGTGAGAGTTAAGGTCTACCACCAACACAGTCAGCGTGTTCCAGATTCCAAACACCTCTGGGTGATTATTTTTTTCCCTCAAATCACCTCTAAACCTCCTGTCCCTTACCTTAAACCCAAGCCTCCTGGCTATTAACGCATCTGCTAAGGAGAAACCTTTCTTTCCTGTCTACACCCCTCATAATCTGTATACTTCGATCAGGTCCCCCCCTCAGCCTTCTCTGCTCTAAGGAAAACAACCCCATAGCCTATCCAGTCTCTCTTCATAGTTGAAACGTTCCAGCCCAGGCAACGTCCTGGTGAATCTCCTCTGCACCCTCTCCGGCGCAATCAAAACCTTTCTATAATATGGCGACCAGAACTGTGCACAGGTCTCCAGATGTGGCCTGACTAGCATTTTATACAGATAGATTCAGTTACTATACATTTTCTCCTTTTGCCATAAGGTCTGTCCCTCTCTACTTCCCTTCCAGAGTCCAGGGTCAGCTCTGTTGGCTGGGAGGCTGGGACTACCTCGTGGGCACGGATGTTGTTGTTTCATTTCATTGTTGTCATGCTCTGGAGGTTGCATTAAATTTTATAATTTACATAGCCCTTCCTCCCTCTCTCTCTCCCTCTCCATTTCCCACTCCCTCCCTCCCTCTCTCCTACCCTCTCTCCCTCACGCTCCCGCTCCCTCCCTCTCTCCCACCCTGTCCCATTCTTTCCCTCC
Source organism: Cetorhinus maximus (assembly GCF_964194155.1). Lineage (NCBI taxonomy): Eukaryota > Metazoa > Chordata > Chondrichthyes > Lamniformes > Cetorhinidae > Cetorhinus > Cetorhinus maximus. The sequence goes on along the minus strand of NW_027599336.1, from coordinate 18,959 downwards.
CTCTCCCTCTCACTCCCTCCCACTCTGCTCCCTCTCTCACTCCTACTCCCTCCATCAATCCCTCCCTCCCTCTCCCTCCCTCTCCCTGGCCCTCTGCCGTTCAGATAAAAAGGCAGGACCAGTATTATGACACAGCGGTTGGAAAAGCTGAGTTAGTTTAAATGCCCTGGAGGGGAAACGTTAAGCAACTGTCATAACCTATATTTTTTAAACTGCGATGTTTGGGATGCAGCTCTAATTTCAGGAATCAGACCACCAGTTGGTGAGGTTTTATATCAAAATACATGAGACATTTATTAATTTACATGAGTTAAATCTATATACAGGGCTACAAAAAATCCTATCATAACTTCTAACAAATTCCCAAACTAATCCCCATTAAGACAACAGCAGCCCATAGACTATAAGCAGATAAAGCATTTTCACCTTACAAATTTAAAACGAGGTTCCTTTCACTTTGGTTGCTTTGCCGGCAGTGGGAGGCTTACCGGCGTTGATGTTATATGCCTCTGCCCTGCACACGCAGAACTATTATGTTATACCTAGCCCACCTCATTGAATGTAAATTCTCATTGTATCACCAGCCCCATTCAAACTCCACCTTTTCCAACATTAAAACCCCATTTCATAGTTCCAATTTTATTTGTAATATAAACTTTGCTTGGTCTCTGCCAGCTAGGTGCCAGATTTCACACTCCTTCTTGAATGGTCTATTCAACAAAATGCAAATGCACAGTATACATCAAAGCACCCAGACTAGCTGGCTTTAATCCAATTATGACACACCCACAGATTAACCTCAATAATTCATGTATATGTATACATATATATATATATTATACTTGTACGTATATATATATATTAATGACAACCAGGCACGTCCAAGTGTGAGAATATCTCCACCAGTAGTGCAGTTGTGGCTTATGTCCTATTAATAAAGCCTAGGCCACCTTATGCTTCACTAACCCCTCTGTCAACCTCTTCAGCCACTGACCCCTCTGTCAACCTCTTCAGCCACTGACCCCTCTGTCAACCTCTTCAGCCACTGACCCCTCTGTCAACCTCTTCAGCCACTGACCCCCTCTGTCAACCTCTTCAGCCACTGACCCCCTCTGTCAACCTCTTGAGCCACCGACCCCCTCTGTCAACCTCTTCAGCCACTCACCCCTCTGTCAACCTCTTCAGCCACTGACCCCTCTGTCAACCTCTTCAGCCACTAACCCCTCTTGTCAACCTCTTCAGCCACTGACCCCTCTGTCAACCTCTTCAGCCACTGACCCCTCTGTCAATCTCTTCAGCCACTGACCCCTCTGTCAACCTCTTCAGCCACTGACCCCTCTGTCAACCTCTTCAGCCACTGACCCCTCTGTCAACCTCTTCAGCCACTAACCCCTCTTGTCAACCTCTTCAGCCACTGACCCCTCTGTCAACCTCTTCAGTCACTCACCCCTCTGTCAACCTCTTCAGCCACTGACCCCTCTGTCAACCTCTTCAGCCACTCACCCCTCTGTCAACCTCTTCAGCCACTGACCCCCTCTGTCAACCTCTTCAGCCACTGACCCCCTCTGTCAACCTCTTCAGCCACTGACCCCCTCTGTCAACCTCTTGAGCCACCGACCCCCTCTGTCAACCTCTTCAGCCACTCACCCCTCTGTCAACCTCTTCAGCCACTGACCCCTCTGTCAACCTCTTCAGCCACTGACCCCCTCTGTCAACCTCTTCAGCCACTGACCCCCTCTGTCAACCTCTTCAGCCACTGACCCCCTCTGTCAACCTCTTGAGCCACCGACCCCCTCTGTCAACCTCTTCAGCCACTCACCCCTCTGTCAACCTCTTCAGCCACTGACCCCCTCTGTCAACCTCTTGAGCCACCTTCAATGACTCATGCACATGCACACTCAGGTCTTATTGCTCTGGCATCTGCTTTAGAATTGTACCCCCTCTTGTCTAATATCTGTATTCTTCAAACAAAACCGATCCACCCACACTTCTCTGCACTGCATCAAGATTTTTGTTTTTAAATTTTGGGTGAAGACCCCCGTATCGCCTCACCACCCACCACCTACATAAATGCTACATAAACATTGCACTGAAAATGCTTTGGAAGTTCCCCCAGAGCCCAAATCACTGAGCTAAGTACCCGAGTCATTGACAGGACACTGTAGGGAGGCGGAGAGTGTGTCGGTAGCGACACGCAGACAGCAAATGAGCCCCTTTCACAGACAAAAGTGGGGCGGCTCTGAAAAGAGCCTTTGGGTTCTCAGTTTAAAGAATGGTCGCTTCACTTGGTCTTGGTGGCTGCAGAGGCGCCGCTTTTCTTGGGCAGCAGCACGGCCTGGATATTAGGCAGCACCCCGCCCTGAGCGATGGTCACCCCTCCCAGCAGCTTGTTGAGCTCCTCGTCGTTGCGGACGGCCAGCTGCAGGTGCCTGGGGATGATGCGGGTCTTCTTGTTGTCCCGGGCCGCGTTGCCGGCCAGCTCGAGTATTTCAGCCGTCAGATACTCGAGCACGGCGGCCAGATAGACCGGGGCTCCGGCACCCACACGCTCAGCGTAGTTCCCCTTCCTCAGCAGCCTGTGAACGCGGCCCACCGGGAACTGCAGTCCGGCCCGGGAGGAGCGAGACTTAGCCTTGGCTCGGACTTTCCCACCGCTTTTGCCTCTTCCAGACATCTCTGCTGCCCTCTCCGTCCAGCTGTTTCTCCCAGAATGGGCCAGACCCACCCACTTTCGCCTCTCTTATAGCCTCTGGAGGAATGGTGGTGAGCTCAATGCTTATTGGTGAACCTTGAGATTGGGTTTATCTGTGCTGTTCATTGAGCCAACCAGATATCTTGTGAACGTACCAATCGGGAGGCGACACGGATATTCGGGCGCAAAGCCACCGAGCCAAAAATAACAGGCTCCAATCGACCTTTGCTTTGAATTTGAGAGATGTCCGACTTTATGTCGTTTAACAAGGACCAGGTCAAATTTGGACTTTTCCCAGTGATATGTAATAATGTTCACCAAAGCTTTTTAAGACTTGTCCTCCTGTGAATTTGAGATGTCCTCCTTTATATCGTTTAACAAGGACCAGGTCAAATTTGGACTTTTCCAGTGATATGTACGAAAGCTTTTAAGACTTGTCCTCCTGTGAATTTGAGATGTCCGCCTTTATATCGTTTAACTGGGACCAGGTCAAATTTGGACTTTTCCCAGTGATATGTAATAATGTTCACCAAAGCTTTTAAGACTTGTCCTCCTGTGAATTTGAGATGTCCTCCTTTATATCGTTTAACAAGGACCAGGTCAAATTTGGACTTTTCCCAGTGATATGTAATAATGTTCACAAAAGCTTTTTAAGACTTGTCCTCCTGTGAATTTGAGATGTCCCCCTTTATATCGTTTAACTGGGACCAGGTCAAATTTGGACTTTTCCAGTGATATGTACGAAAGCTTTTAAGACTTGTCCTCCTGTGAATTTGAGATGTCCTCCTTTATATCGTTTAACAAGGACCAGGTCAAATTTGGACTTTTCCCAGTGATATGTAATAATGTTCACCAAAGCTTTTAAGACTTGTCCTCCTGTGAATTTGAGATGTCCTCCTTTATATCGTTTAACAAGGACCAGGTCAAATTTGGACATTTACAGTGATATGTACCAAAGCTTTTAAGACTTGTCCTCCTGTGAATTTGAGATGTCCCCCTTTATATCGTTTAACTGGGACCAGGTCAAATTTGGACTTTTCCAGTGATATGTACGAAAGCTTTTAAGACTTGTCCTCCTGTGAATTTGAGATGTCCGCCTTTATATCGTTTAACAAGGACCAGGTCAAATTTGGACTTTTCCCAGTGATATGTAATAATGTTCACCAAAGCTTTTAAGACTTGTCCTCCTGTGAATTTGAGATGTCCTCCTTTATATCGTTTAACAAGGACCAGGTCAAATTTGGACTTTTCCCAGTGATATGTAATAATGTTCACCAAAGCTTTTAAGACTTGTCCTCCTGTGAATTTGAGATGTCCGCCTTTATATCGTTTAACAAGGACCAGGTCAAATTTGGACTTTTCCCAGTGATATGTAATAATGTTCACAAAAGCTTTTTAAGACTTGTCCTCCTGTGAATTTGAGATGTCCGCCTTTATATCGTTTAACAAAGACCAGGTCAAATTTGGACTTTTCCAGTGATATGTACGAAAGCTTTTAAGACTTGTCCTCCTGTGAATTTGAGATGTCCTCCTTTATATCGTTTAACAAGGACCAGGTCAAATTTGGACTTTTCCCAGTGATATGTAATAATGTTCACCAAAGCTTTTTAAGACTTGTCCTCCTGTGAATTTGAGATGTCCTCCTTTATATCATTTAACAAGGACCAGGTCAAATTTGGACATTTACAGTGATATGTAATAATGTTCACCAAAGCTTTTTAAGACTTGTCCTCCTGTGAATTTGAGATGTCCGCCTTTATATCGTTTAACAAGGACCAGGTCAAATTTGGACATTTACAGTGATATGTACGAAAGCTTTTAAGACTTGTCCTCCTGTGAATTTGAGATGTCCTCCTTTATATCGTTTAACTGGGACCAGGTCAAATTTGGACTTTTCCCAGTGATATGTAATAATGTTCACGAAAGCTTCTAAGACTTGTCCACCCTTACTGTATGATTTCACACTTTGTCACAAGTTCCAGACACTCTTTGAGCACAATCGCAGAATCTTTGTTTTCCCCTTGCAAACTCTCCATCCGGTTGGCAGTGAGCCCCATTCGCCGGGCTGTGTAACAGGACACATACGATAATGGTTAGATAAAAGCAAAAGGACTGCGGTTGCTGGAAATCCAAAACAAAAACAATAATACCTGGAAAAACTCAGCAGGTCTGGCAGCATCTGTGGAGAAGGGTCGTGAGGACTCGAAACGTCAACTGTGCTCTCCTCCGCCGAGGCTGCCAGACCTGCTGAGTTTTTCCAGGTATTGTTTTTTTGCTTTTGATTTTGTTTCACATACGATAACGTCACGGATTCTACTTCGGTGCCTATTCGTGGGAGTGCAAAGCGGAACGCACATTAGAACCATAGAGAAGTTACAGCACAGGCGGAGGCCATTCGGCCCATCTTGTCCATGCCAGCCCGAGGACACCCAGGTGCCCCTTTCTAATCCCACCTTCCTGCACCCGGCCCATAGCTCTGCAGCTGACAGCACTTAAGGTGCAGATCCAGGTACTTTTTAAAAGAGTTTAGAGTTTCTGCCTCTACCACCAACTTGGGCAGCGAATTCCAGACACCCACTACCCTCTGTGTAAAAAAGTTCTTCCTCATGTCCCCCCTACACCTTCTGCCACTTATCTTGAATCTCTGCCCCCTGGTTCTAGAATTCTCCACCAAGGGAAACAATTTTATCCTGTCCACTCTATCTATTCCCCCTCAGAATTCTGGTGAGAAAGATCGAGTTAATGTTTCGAGTCCGCATGACCTCTCCGATAAAGCTTTTTGGAGCCTCTTCCTGTTACTCGATCGATTATCTGCAATCAGCCTTCCTATTTGAACCCTCCACGCCCGACAAATCGACACCAAAATGAGCATGAAGGCAAAATACTGCTAGAAATCTGAAGCAAAACCAAAAAAAATAAACTAACACTGGAAAACACTCAGCAGGTTGAATAGCCATCTGTGGAGAGAAAAAGACCAAGTTAACGTTTCGAGTCTTCTTTAAAGCTTTTTTTTTTGACTTTTTGGAGTTGGGGAGGAGGGGGGGGCGTTCAAACAGCAGCTGGGATTGGAGATAATCGATTAAGGCTTGAGCGACAGGAACAGGCAATGCATTTGCGATAATCGATCATCTCCTGCCCGAATAAGGAGATGGTCCGAATATGAACGCCTCTGAGATCAAAGTGCGAAGAGTCAGTGCCAAGTAGTGAATTATTAACAAGACAAAGTCCGAATGGGTGATATGACCCTGAAACTTTGGAATCGAAACGGATAATTACGGTGGTTAGATAATCCATGGAGACCAAACCAAATCAACAGCAAGCGATGGTTTAGCTTTCTCGGAGAAGTTGTGGGTGGCTCTGAAAAGAGCCTTTGGGTGTTATTTTCAGTGGTGTGGAGTTTCTACTTGGAGCTGGTGTACTTGGTCACCGCCTTGGTGCCCTCCGACACGGCGTGTTTGGCCAGTTCCCCGGGCAGCAGCAGGCGGACGGCGGTCTGGATCTCCCGGGAGCCGATGGTGCTGCCGCTTGTTGTAATGGGCCCGGCGGGAAGCCTCGCCCGCGATGCGCTCGAAGATGTCGTTGACGAAGGAGTTCATGATGCTCATGGCCCGGGAGGAGATGCCGGTCTCCGGGTGGACCTGCTTCATCACTTTGTAGATGTAACTCTTTCGAGTACATTCACAGTTCTTGACTTTTTTTTTTCCCGGGAAACTCTTTCGAGTTATCAACAGTCGCAGATTGTAACTCTTTCGAGTACAATCACAGTTCTTGGTTTTCCGGGAGTGGGACATGAACCCACAACCCTCTGATTCAAAGGCGAGGGGGCTATGAACTGAGCCACAGCTGACACCTCACTTTGTAGATGTAGATGGGAGTAACTCTCCTTCCTGGATCTCTTCCTCTTCTTGCCGCCCTTTGTCGGGGGCTTTTACCTGAGCTTTCTTAGCTCCTTTCTTGGAAACGGTTGACTTCTTTTCGTCACCCCTTCTTTACCTCACTTGCAGAAACGCAGTAACTGAGTCTTCACCTTTTATAGGCTGACCTCTTGCCCTATGCTAATGAGGGATGGCTGAAGGCATTGTGTTTCCTGATTGGCTCCTTTGACAATCATGTCAACTGTTGACATTCTGTAGCTTCCTGATTGGTGACTTTAGATACCCAATCGCATTTTCCACTCCTCACAGCCACATCAGTGTGAACAGTCCCAACACTACAATGGTGAGGGGCAGGAATAGGTCACTCCGGCTTGTCCCACCATTCATTAAGGTCATGGATGATCCGATCGTCCTTCTGCACGTTTTAAGAATAAAGTAGATTTTTGCCGGAAAGAAAAAAACTTCACTTCCCCAGTTACCCATCATAAATTTTCAATATAAGAAGAGCAAAATACTGCGGGTGTTGGAAATCTGAAAGAAAAATAAAAATAGCTGGAAAAAACTCAGCATCTGCGGAGAGGGACACAATTAACGTTTCGAGTCCGTATGACTCTTCAACAGAACTAAAGAAAAATAGAAATGAGGTGAAATATGAGACTGGGTGACCGCTTTGCAGAACACCTTTGGTCTGTCCGCAAGCATGACTCAGACCTCCCTGTCGCTTGCCATTTCAACACTCCACCCTGCTCTCATGCCCACATGTCCGTCCTTGGCCTGCTGCATTGTTCCAGTGAAGCTCAATGCAAACTGGAGGAACAGCACCTCATCTTCCGACGAGGCACTTTACAGCCTTCCGGACTGAATATTGAGTTCAACAATTTTAGATCATGAACTCTCTCCTCCATCCCCACCCCCTTTCCGATCCCCCCCCTTTTTTCTTTTTTCCCCCCAATAATTTATATATATTTTTCTTTTCCCACCTATTTCCATTATTTTTAAATGTATTTCCATCCATTGTTTTATCTCTGCCTTTTAGCCTATTTCGATTCCTTCCCCCCACCCCACCCCCACTAGGGCTATCTGTACCTTGCTTGTCCTGCTCTCTACCCTTAATTAGCACATTCCTTAGATAATATCACCACCTTCAACACCTCTTTGACCTTTTGTCTGTGACATCTTTTGGCAATCTCCACCTATCACTGGCCCTCTATCCAGCTCTACCCGTCCCACACCCTCCCTAAGCCAGCTTATATTTCACCTCTCTTCTATTTTTACTTAGTTCTGTTGCAGAGCATACGGACTCGAAAGGTTAACTGTGTTCCTCTCTGCATATGCTGCCAGACCTGCTGAGTTTTTCCAGGTATTTTTATTTTTATTTTTGTTTTGGATTTCCAGCATCTGCAGTTTTTTGCTTTTAACTGAAATATAAGCTGGTTGAGGGGGGTGGGACAGGTAGAGCCGGATAGAGGGCCGGTGATATGTGGAGGAAAAGAAGAGATTGCCTAAGGCGTCATAGACAAAAAGACAAAGGGGTGTTAATGGTGGTGATATTATCTAAGGAATGTGCTAATGGTGACATTAAGGGTAGAAAGCAGGGCGAGCAAGGTACAGATAGCCCTAGTGGGGGTGGGGTGGGGGGAAGAGATCGAAATAGGCTAAAAGGTGGAGTTGAAACAATGGGTGAAAATACATTTAAAAATAATAGACATAGGTGGGAAAAGAAAAATATATTTTTTTAAATGATAAATTATTGACAAAAGGGGGATCGGAAAGTGGGTGGGGATGGAGGAGAGAGTTCATGATCTAAAATTGTTGGAATCAATGTTAAGTACGGAAGGCTGTAAAGTGCCTAGTCGGGAGATGAGGTGCTGTTCCTCCAGTTTGCGTTGGGCTTCACTGGAACAATGCAGCAAGCCAAGGACGGACATGTGGGCATGAGAGCAGGGTGGAGTGTTGAAATGGCAAGCGACAGGGAGGTTTGGGTCATGCTTGCGGACAGACCAAAGGTGTTCCGCAAAGCGGTCACCCAGTCTGCGTTTGGTCAATACCTTGATGAGGGGGGGGTGGGGGACAGGTAGAGCTGGGTAGATGGCCAGTGATAGGTGGAGGCAAAGAAGAGTTTGCCAAAGACGTCATACCTTTCAATACCTTGTCGATCAAACATCCAGGTAACTCAGCCTGGAATGTAGTCAGTGACCCAGCGTTCACAGGTCTCTGGGGAAAGGAATTCTGCAGACCAACGACCCTCAGAGAGAGAACGAAAAAACACTATCCACCTCCATCTTAGGTGAGCGATATCTAATTTCTAAACCGTGTCCCCAAGTATTTCACCCCCAACCAGGTGATCGAAGGAGATCTGAAGAAGAATCATACAGATTTGAAACCTTAACTTTGATTCTCTCTCCACGGATGCTGTCAGACTAGCTGAGTTTTCCAGCATTTTTTGTTTCCGTTAAAAGGTGCCTCTATAACTAGACGTCCAGTCCAATTGCTCAGCTCAACCCATCGACTTTTTGACTCCTGCCAATGTGTCGAATTCAATTTTTCTGATACGAACATTTCACTTTATAAACACTGTTGATACATTGTGTTATTACGTATTCTCTCGTGGGATGCTGGAGTTGCTTGAAAACTCTTGACCTGAGTGGCCTGATAGGCCATTTTTGGGGGCAATCAAGGGTCAGCCATATCGCTGTGGGCCTGACCCAGCGAGGATGGCAGATTTCCTTCCCTAAAATTAGCTGTGAACCTGGTGTTTTATTTTTAATGACAATCAATGAATGTGTCAAGGCCATAGCTAGATTTTCATTGAAGACTTATATCAGTTGAATTTTAAACTATCTCTTTGTGCCGTTGTGGGGTGCGATCCAGTATTGCTAGATTATTAGTCCAGTGACAATCCCACTAGGCCAACCATCTCCCACTTCGGACACTTTCCCTTCCCTTTACTTGCACTCCAGACCAGTTGGAGAGTCTCATGAACTTTTAGCTTTGCATGCGCGTGAGGAATAGGTTTGAGGAGCTCAAAGGACAAATTTTCCCCAATTGACATGGACATCGTGGCACTAACAGAAACCAAGCTCAAAAGGAGGTTTGGGACTCAAGGCTACTAGACATTCAGGAAATAACAGTCAGAGGGAGATAATCCGGAAGGGAGGGGAAAAGTATTCATCAAATAATAACACTGGACAGCTCTGACATCGCTGAGGGGTTTAAATATATCATATTACATTTACGGAGCAAAGCAGGAGCTAGTCTGAACTGGATTTATATTCTGTGTCATCAAACATTTATCCTCTATCAGCTATGCAAATCAAGTATTCATTTTATCTGTACCAGTAACTGTTATTGAAGCTTTTAATCCATGTCAGCCTGTGGCTATTGATTGAGGCAAGTAATTCATAACTTTCGATCTCTGATTTAAGTTTTTTTTGTTTATCTCTGTCCTGTCCAGTTTCAAAGGAAGCAGGTGTTTACAGTGCCCCTGTCAGTCTTCTGTATATTAGTGTATATTTCAATATGCACCTCATTGTCCCTGCTACATGAATATGGGTTTTACTCTGTCTTGTGGCTTTTCTTCCACCAGTCAGTGCCTGATATGTGACGATTTGCCTTATGCTGTATTTGCCAGCCTATTTTTGGGGAATGAATGAACACAAAATACTGTGAATGTTGGAAATCTGAAATAGAAATGAAAGTGCTGGAAAAACTAAAGTCTGGGAGGCATCTGTGGAGACAGAAAGAGGGTTAACATTTCAAATCCATATGACTTCTTCAGAGCTACAGAGAGAGGTAGAAATATGATGGATTTTATTCTGTTTGAGAGGGGGTGGAGCAGGTGAAGCAAGATAGAAGCAGGGATAGATAGGATAGGAGCTCAGGAGAGACTGACAAAGATGTCATGGACACAATGTAGAGGAGACTACATTGGGAGCAGCAAATGCAGTAGACCGGATTGAAGGAGGTGGACGTGAAGTGTTGCTTCAACTGAAAGCGCGGTGACCTGAAACACAGTGTGAAATCCACCATGTCTCTACTTCTCTTTAGCTCTGAAGTAGATCCATATGGACGCAAAACATTAACTCTGTTTCTCTCTCCACAGATGCTGCTAGACCTGCTGATTTCTTTCCCCCTCCCCCCACCCAAAGCATTTTCTGTTTATATTTTGAATGAATGCCAGTTTTGTCTCCAACAATCACTGATGTGTAAATATGGGTTTTACTCTTTATCTGCCGGGAAGTAATTGTGTGTTGTATTAGGCGCCTGTTGGTTTTGGTATGCTAAGTGTTTTTTTTTTTAAAACTCTGTACATGTCAATCTTTGGCATAACGTGGTGGGTATTTTTTTCGTACCTTCCAGTTGCTTATTTTGAGTGTGGTTTTACAAGTCTCTGGTATGTGGCTGTGACTTTGGAAATATACTTGTCAGATTTTACAAGTGGGAGTGTATTACACATTGCACCTGTCAGTTCCTGTTGTGCCAGCGATGGACTTAACTGTCCCTGTTTATTTCCAGTATGTCTGTCTTTGTTAGTTTTGGAAAGTTGGTTGATTGTCAGTGAGTTTTAGTTTTACATTATCTCTTTCTGTAGTATGTGAGTATGGGCTTTAGACAGTATCTCTTGGTTGTTTTTAATGAGTTACTCTATTTATTTATTTATTCCATTTCTGGATTGTCAATGTACCTTTTACACTGAGTTTGTCAGTGTCTGATGTGTTAGCATGCACTTTACCTGTCATTTTCTGTTGAGTGTGGGTTTTGGTCACCCTATCATTTCTGTCATGCCATTGCGGGATATACACTATTCTTATTAATTCCTGGCATGCAATTGTCACATTTAATGTCAGAAAATAGGGACTAGGGGTAGGCCACTAGGCCCCTCGATCATGCTCCACCATTCAGTAAGATCATGGCTGATCCAATTGTGGCTTTCCCTGCCTTCCTCCCTTGTCTGCATATCCCCCTTAATGATTGACTCGCTGATCTATCAGAAATTAGCCTAACACGGCTTTACATTCAAAGACGCAGCCTCCACTGCTCTTTAGGGGAAAGAATTCCAAAATCGAACAAAGTCCAGTCTGTGAATCAGAATTTTCTCCTGTGCCTGTCAGTTACAGGTATGTTTGTGTGTATTATTATTCTCTGTTCAAGATAGTTTCTGGTATGGAAGAAAGATTTTTCTTCTGTATCTTTGAAATTCAGGCAAGTGAATGTGTGGTCACTCTGCATCTGTCAGTTCCTTATATGCTATTTTGTATTTGACTCTTCAATTGTATGTTTCCTATATGAGATTTTTTTTTTCCCATGTTGTACTCAACAGTTACTGCAACAAAATATATATTTATATGATACACTTTCATTTTTGCAAATAGTAGGTAGGCTTTACTGTGCATCTCTCAATGTCTGGAATGTGGATGTGGCTATGACTCAATGCCTGATTTGTGAATGTGTGTTTTATTTTCCCTGCCTGTTCCTGACCCGTGGAAGTCAATTTTCTAATGTATCTCTCAGTTATTGGTGTGTGACTGTGCATTTTGTGCTTTGCCTTTGTGTGTATATGATAAATGAGTGTGACATTTTTTCCCCCTGGCACCAGGGTAAAACACTTAAACATGACCATTGCTTTTCCGTGTGTGTGTGATTGTTCATTCATGGTAAATGAATGCAAGATTAAATCTCACTCTGCCACACAATTACCACTGCTTTAAGTACAGCTCAAAGCAGGGCTGTAGCGAGTGACGAAACTCCTTACCCACCGCCCCCCTCAAAGCCTAAACTGCAGCCTGCAACTCAGGAGTGTTGTGAAACGCAGTCCAATATCTTGACTAAGTTCACCTCCATGGACACTCAAGCCGATCAACAACAGGGTTGTACGGACTCGAAACGTCAACTGCTTCTCTCTCCACAGATGCTGTCATACCTGCTGCACTTTTCCAGCATTTTCTGTTTTTGTTTCAGGTTTCCAGTACCCGCAGTATTTTGCTTTTACCAGGCTAAGCTAAGTACCCGGCACACCATTTACCATCTTCAGCATTTATTCCCTTCACACGTGTACCACCTATGAGATCTGATGCAGCAACTCAAGAAGACTTCAACAGCACCCTCCAAACCCTCAACCTTTTAGACCTAGAAGAACATCAACAATAGCTGCTTGGGAGCAAGACAACCTGCAAATGCACCTCCAATTCAAACACCATCCTGACTTGAAAATAGAACACCATGTCTTCATTGTCACTGGGGCAAAAATCCTCAAACTCCCCAACTAACAACAATTTGGGTGCACCTATGGCAGGCAGACAGTAAGGTGAAAGAAGACGCTTTGAAAATGGCAATTGAGAGGGACAAATTTGTTGGCCTTTTCTAGTTCTGATCATATTCAAAGAGCAAGCATAACAGCGCGAGTAAATTAAGTTTACTCAGTATCTGTTTATCACTGGATCAGTATGTGAGCATGTAAGTCTTTCTATATTTACCAGTCACTGAAAGTGAACGATTGTGGGATTCATTATGTATTCACTATTCTCTACTTCAACACACAAGGTTCTGACCAACTCATTTTATTGTCTGTGCGTGTTATTTTCTGGCAATGAATGTGGGCCTGGGGAAAATTCTATATCTGACTGACTCTGATCGCAATGAACCTATGGGATTCATGCTGTCTATTCTCATTCCTTGAGCTATACACGAGTGTGATTGGTTCCGCATCTGTCACTCTCCTTTGTTCCTTTGGGTGGCTGTGAAATTAATTCCCCCTGTTTGTTCATTTGGTACTGTATGCAAGTGCAGGATTCATTCCGTAAGTCTCTGCTTCTATATACAAGTGTTGTTATCGATCTAGACTTCACAGTCTCTGTCCTGTTACTCGATCTGTATCTCTCAATCTCTAGTAATTATTAGATTAGGTTTGTAACTGCCATCCATTGGCTGTGTATAGTTTTGGCCTTAATCCTGCATCTGTTTGTTTCTGGTTTGTAATGTAAGTGTGGGCATCAGGCTATGCATTGCCAAAGTGGGCTATTTTCTCGTTCTGCCATTCTCCGGTACTGAATGCGACAGACAAGTTATTTCTGTACTTGTCAGCCTTGTGTGCTTTCATTTAATCAAAAATCTCTCTTTCTATGGTACAGTGTGCGAGCATGAGGTATATTATGTATTTATCAGCCTATGGAACTGAGTGTGATTTTTGCAACATTTTCCATATGTCAGTGTTCAGAATTACATGTGAAATGCGGAGCTCATTGTGGAACCTGCCAGTGTCTGGAAATGAGTGAGAGTTTGACTTTAGTTCTGCAATCATCAGTCTTTGCCTAAGTATGTGCATGCCTGATTCATTTTGTATGTATCAGTGTCTGGTATTGTATGTGAATGTTGTTTTCCTTCTGTATGTCATTCACGGTACTTTATATGAGTGCAGGATTAACTCCATAGAGCTACTCTGCCATGCTCTGATAACGCATGAGTGCGGGGATTCATTGGGTTTCAATACTACTCCTAGAACAAAGAACAAAGAAAAGTACAGCACAGGAACAGGCCCTTCGGCCCTCCAAGCCTGCGCCGATCGTATCGCCCGTCAACTAAAACATTTTGCACTTCCGGGGTCCGTATCCCTCTATTCCCATCCTATTCATGTACTTGTCAAACTGCCTCTTAAACACCACTATCGTACCTGCTTCCACCACCTCCTCTGGCAGCGAATTCCAGACACTCACTACCCTCTGCGTAAAAAACTTGCCCCGCACATCTCCTCTATAGTTTTCTCCTCTCACCTTAAATCTATGTCCCCTAGTAATTGACTCTTCCACCCTGGGGAAAAAGCTTCTGACTATCTACTCTGTCCATGCCACTCATAATTTTGTAAACTTCTATCAAGTCGCCCCTCAATCTCCGTCGCTCTAGTGAGAACAATCCGAGTTTCTCCAACCTCTCCTCATAGCTAATAACCTCCAGACCAGGCAGCATCCTGGTAAACCTCCTCTGCACCCTCTCCAACGCCTCCATATCCTTCTGGTAATGTGGCGACCAGAATTGCACGCAATATTCCAAGTGTGGCCTAACCAAGGTTCTATACAGCTGCAGCATGACTTCCCAGCTTTTAAACTCAATACCCCTGCCGATGAAGGCAAGCATGCCATATGCCTTCCTGACTACCTTATCCACCTGCGTTGCCACTTTCAGTGACCTGTGGACCTGTACACCCAGATCCCTCTGCCCGTCGATGCACTTAAGGGTTCTGCCATTTACTGTATAATTCCTGCCTGTATTAGACCTTCCAAAATGCATTACCTCGCATTTGTTCGGATTAAACTCCATCTGCCATTTCTCCGCCCAAGTCTCCAACCGATCTATATCCCGTTGTATCCTTTGACAATCCTCTTCACTATCTGCAACTCCTCCAACCTTAGTGTCGTCTGCAAACTTACTAATGAGCACAGTTACATTTTCCTCCTCCTGTGAAATAAGAATGTCTGTGTTTCATTCTGTTTGCTTTCAGTTTCCTCTGATGTGTAACACCGTTGCATTAAACCTGCGTTGGTCAGTATCTTCTGCTGGATGTGAATGTTATTCTTTCTCTCTCAGGTACTCTAAGTGATTGTGGATTTTAGCATGCCTTTGTCAATCCCTGGCACTGTATACAACATTAGGCTACAATCTGCATCCTTCAGCCATTGGCAATGTGTATGAAAATAGGTTGAATTCTGTATGTCAGTCTCTAGATTGAATGCAGCTTTTGAATTCATTGTTCATATGTCTGTCTCTGGTCAAGTATGTAAAAGTGGGATTCATTCTCTATCTGTGTGACTCTGGTGTTGTTTGTAAGTGTGGGATTTTCTAGTATTGGAACTTAAATTGTACCTCAGGCAGTGTGTTGAAAACTATTTGTTTATCCAGTTATTGTATCAATATTTGTTTAACCTTTGGTTTATTGTAAAATACACATACACTTATATTTCACCCCTTTCCTATATTTACTTAGTTCTGTTGAAGGGTCATGAGGACTCGAAACGTCAACTGTGCTCTTCTCCGCCGATGCTGCCAGACCTGCTGAGTTTTTCCAGGTATTTCTGTTCCTGTTTTTGTTTAGGATTTCCAGCATCCGCAGTTTCTTTGCTTTGATCTCGTAAATGATAATATATGTGCCAAACTGATACATCGCCTGGTATGTAATTTCTGCTTTTGTAAAAGAGGGAATTGATACATGAACTGTATGTTCAAGTCTAACACTAAGTGAGATTTTTGGACTGGTAACGAATGTGTTACTCAGCCTAAATTCTGGGGTACTTCACGGAATCACAGAATTGATACAGTGTAGGAGGAGGCCATTTGGCCCATCGTGTCTACACCGGTTCTCTGAGCATTTTAACTTAGTGCCAATCCCCTGCCTTTTCCCCGTAACCCTGCACATCACTTTTATTTTTAAAATCATCCAAGGCCCTGTCGAATGCCCCAGTGGAACCTGCCTCCACCACACTCCCAGGCAGTGCACTCCAAACCCCAACAATTTGCTGTGTGAAAAAGTTTTTTCCTCACCTTGCATTTGCTTCCTCTGCAAACAAATTTAAAACCGTGGCCTCTGGTTCTCAATCTGTTTACGAGCGGGAACAGTTTCTCCCTATCTAATCTGTCCAGACCCCTCATTCATTTGCAATCTTCTATTAAGCCTCCTCTCAGCCTTCTCCTCTCCAAGGAAAACAGTCCCAACTTCTCCAATCTTACCTCGTAACTGAAGTGTCTCATCCCTGGAACCATTCCCGGAATCCCCTTCCGCACTCTCTCCAATGCGTTAACATCCTTCCTATAGTCTGGCTCCCACTGTACAAAACACTCCACTGAGCTCTAACCAGTGTCTTCGATAAGTTCATCACACCCTCCCTGCTCTTGTACTCTATGCCCCTATTAATGAAGCCTAGAATATTGTAATCTTTCTAACCAGCTCTCCCTACCTTTCCTGTCACCTTTAATGACTTACGTACATATAAACCGAATTACCATTATCTTTATTTTAGAATCGGTTACATTTTGTCTGGTGTAGTTAATGATTGAAACTTACTTTGTGACGAAAGCAAAAACGTGTATTTAAATCTAATAGTGGGTGTGCTTTTGCACTGGGGATGTATGTATCTAGCTCTTGAGTGTATGAGGTGGGATGAAAATGGAAACAACTCCCACCAATCCTCTGTTTGACTCTTTCACTGAAAGATTGAACCCCCGTCTTGGAGTCTATATGTGGCCCTATAAATCTATTTTGTGTTTTGGCTGGGGACCTCATGGGTCTGGCAGTATCTCTGTGCGTTGTGTGCAATACTGTACATACTGTGCGTTGGACCAGTCTTGCTGCTCTTTTCCCTTATTTCGAGGAATCATCTGCTTGCCTCAATTATCTCCGTGTACAAAGAAAACTTAATTCCTGAAGAATCGGTGGGCTAGAAGACACAAAAATAATCAAATGTACTCCCCCTCATAATAATTATGAACGATCAAAAAGAAAAGCAAAACCAGCAGAACATTAATGTCTGACCCAATGCAGCAATCTGTTTCTGCTTACCTCGTGTTTTGAGCGATTTAACAACAATTTTGTGACATTCAGAAACAATTCTTCCCGTGCACTGCTCCTTGAATGGACAATCCCATGGAACAGTGATTTTTGCAAGGTTTGGTTTCTATTTGCAGCTCCCTTCGAACTAACCATTCAACCGAAACAGGCAGGCACTGTTTAAAAAACAACAATGACTTTCACACTGATCACCTGGTGCCTGCAAATGATCTTCTTTGTGCAAGCGGAAACATTATGAGGTTGCTGCTATTTTGCCCCCACCATTTTCTCTGACCAATAACGAGAGACAGGGGGAGTCCAGGACTAAGCTGGGCATGTTCACTGGGGGTGGCACAGCTGGAGAATTGCAATTCTCCTCATCCACCCCCTTGTCTTCCTCCTCTCTCCTCCTCCTCTATTCCCTCCTTCTCATCTATTCCCTCCAGCTCCTCTATGCCCTCCAGCTCCTCTATGCCCTCCAGCTCCTCTATGCCCTCCAGCTCCTCTATGCCCTCCAGCTCCTCTATGCCCTCCAGCTCCTCTATGCCCTCCAGCTCCTCTATGCCCTCCAGCTCCTCTATGCCCTCCAGCTCCTCTATGCCCTCCAGCTCCTCTATGCCCTCCAGCTCCTCTATGCCCTCCAGCTCCTCTATGCCCTCCAGCTCCTCTATGCCCTCCTCCACATTTCAGCTCCTCCAGCTCCTCATCTTCTCTCCTTCTCCTAACCCTCTTCTCCCCTCCTCTCCTCCCCTCCTCTCCCCCTCCCTTCTCTCCTTGATCACCTCCCCCCCGTCTCTTCTGCTCCTCGAAACACTCCTCCTCGTCTCTCTCCTCCTCGATCCCCTCCTCCTTGTCTCTCCTCCTCCTCGATCCCTTCCTCCTCGTCTCTCCTCCTCCTCGTTCCTCCCTCTCTCCCTCCTTCTCCCCCCTCCTCCTCCCCCCTCCTCCTCCCCCCTCTCTCTCTCTCCTCCCCCCTCTTCTTCTTCTCTCCCCCTCTTCTTCTTCCCCCCCATTCTCCTCCCCCCCCATCTTCTTCCCCCCTCTTCTCCTCCTCCCCTTCTCTCCCCTCTTCTCCTTCTCCACCCTCCCTTCTTTTCTTCTCCCCACCCTTATCTCCCCACCTTCTCCTCCTCCCCCCTCCCTTCTTTTCTTCTCCACCCCCTTCTCCCCACCACTTCTCCTCCCCCTCCTCTTCTTCTTCTCCCCCTCCTCTTCTTCTCTCCCCCTCCTCTTCTTCTCTCCCCCTCCTCTTCTTCTCTCCCCCTCCTCTTCTTCTCTCCCCCTCCTCTTCTTCTCTCCCCCTCCTCTTCTTCTCTCCCCCTCCTCTTCTTCTCTCCCCCTCCTCTTCTTCTCTCCCCCTCCTCTTCTTCTCTCCCCCTCCTCTTCTTCTCTCCCCCTCCTCTTCTTCTCTCCCCCTCCTCTTCTTCTCTCCCCCTCCTCTTCTTCTCTCCCCTCCTCTTCTTCTCTCCCCCTCCTCTTCTTCTCTCCATCCCCCCCTCTTCTCTCGTCCTCCCCCTCTTCTCTCGTCCTCCCCCTTCTTCTCTCGTCCTCCCCCTTCTTCTCTCCTCCTCCCCCTTTTCTCTCGTCCTCCCCCTTCTTCTCTCGTCCTCCCCCTCTCCTCTTCCCCACCCCCCTCTTCTCTCCTCTCCCCCACCCCCCCTCTTCTCTCCTCTCCCCCACCCCCCCTCTTCTCTCCTCTCCCCACCCCCCCTCTTCTCTCCTCTCCCCCACCCCCCCTCTTCTCTCCTCTCCCCCACCCCCCTCTTCTCTCCTCTCCCCCACCCACCCTCTTCTCTCCTCTCCCCCACCCCCCTCTTCTCTCCTCTCCCCCACCCCCCCTCTTCTCTCCTCTCCCCCACCC
>NW_027599335.1:0-28050 GCF_964194155.1 Cetorhinus maximus | reverse complement strand
CCGTCACTCACCCACATCACCCGTCCGGCGCGCCAACCGACCCCAACCACCGTGGCCGCTGTGCGAGATCCCATGGGTGGCAGGAGAGAGAGAGAGAGTTTGGGGGGAGGGGGGGGTGTTTGTAGGGGGAGGGGAGAGAGACGGCCAGCGGGGTCATCCAGCCTGGCCGGAGGGAGGGAGGGAGGGAGGGTTGCTGGGCTGGGAACTCCAGAGGAATCTCGCCCTCCACGCGTGCCGCACTCCCTAACACAACAACACAAGGATTAGACCATTATAAAGGCAATTCGGCCCATCCAGTCTGCTCCCGCCATTCAATCATGGCTGATAAGTTTCTCAACCCCATTCTCCCGCCTTCTCCCCGTAACCTTTGATCCCCTTACCAATCAAGAACCTATCTATCTCGGTCTTAAATACACTCAATGACCTGGCCCTCCACAGCCTTCTGTGGCAATGAATTCCATAGATTCACCACTCTCTCTGGCTAAAGAAGTTTCTCCTCATCTCTGTTCTAAAAGGCATTCCCTTTACTCTGAGGCTGTGCCCACGGGTCCTAGTCTCTCCTACTAATGGAAACATCTTCCCCATGTCCCACTCTATCCAGGCCTTTCAGTATTCTGTAAGTTTCAATCAGATCCCCCTCATCCTTCTAAACTCCATCGAGCATAGACCCAGAGTCCTCAAACGTTCCTCATATGTTCAGCCTTTCATTCCTGGGATCGTTCTCGTGAACCTCCTCTGGACCCTCTCCAGGGCCAGCACATCCTTCCTGAGATACGGGCTCAAAATTGCTCACAATATTCTCAATGTGGTCTGACCAGAGCCGTATAAAGCCTCAGCAGCACATCCCTGCTTTTATATTCTAGTCCTCTCCAATAAATGCCAACATTGCATTTGCCTCCCTAACTATCGACTCAACCTGCAAGTTAACCTTAAGAGAATCCTGACTAGGACTCCCAAGTCCCTTTGCGCTCCAGATTTCTGAATTCTCTCCCCATTTAGAAAATAGTCTATGCCTCTATTCTTCCTCCCAAAGTGCATGGACCTCACACTTGCCCACGTTGTATTCCATCTGCCACTTCTTTGCCCATTCTCCTAACCTGTCCAAATCCTTCTGCAGCCTCCCCACCTCCTCAATACTACCTGTCCCTCCACCTATCTGATACGTGTGACTCATGTGGGGCTTTGTAGACGTTGTCCTTCCTGCTAGTTTGGTGTAGAGGTGGTCAATCTTGGGGAATAGGGGACCTGTGCAGTTTGGCTGCTCTGTTGACCAATAGTTTACAGTCTCCCACCAACACAGGGCTGGTCTGGTTTAAGGACAGGGACTGGGTTGTGCTGCCCACTCTTGAGAACTGAACGGCTTTTCTGACCCCCTTCCCCCCAGCCTCTCTGGCGGGCTCAGCTCAGCATCAACCTTCTCTCTCAGGGAGCTCAGCGCCGGTCTTGGCTTCAGGTAGCGAGGGGGTTGCTCCTGGGTCCACGTGAATCTGGGCCTGGAGGCTTTGGATTGTTTCCCCCAGTTCCCTGTCCTTGGAGACAGGCTCACATTTCTTTAGCAGCTCTGACAGTCACAGAGAGTCACAACTGGAGAGTTTCGGACCAGTTTAATTTCACCCCTTTCAACCGACCACCCCCGAGATCAAATAGCAAAGGAAAAGTACAGCACAGGAACAGGCCCTTCGGCCCTCCAAGCCTGCGCCCATCACATTGCCCGTCAAACTAAAACATTTCGCACTTCCCGGGGTCGGTATCCCCTCTATTCCCATCCTATTCATGGATTGCTCAAGCTGCCTCTTAAACCCCACTATCGTAGCTGCTTCCACCACCTCCTCTGGCAGCGAATTCCCTCTGTGTAAAAAACTTACCCCCGCACATCATCCTCTATAGTTTCCTCCTCTCACCTTAAATCTATGTCCCCCTAGTCATTGACTCTCCCACCCTGGGAAAAAGCTCCTGACTATCTTACTCTGTCGAAAGGCTTGGTCCTTCATCTCCTGCCCCCATCACTGGGAGTTGTGTCGATCGGTGTCGATAATGAACAGTTTTCTCTGCTGATACCTTTATCCTGGACTCCTTCGCCTGGGAACCTTTCCGACTGGCCAGATGTTTGTTCCAGATGTAACTGTCGATCACCTTTATTTAAATATCGGAAAGCGTGTTCCCTGAAAACACACCCGTGTCTCCTTCCGTTCCTCAGGGGTTGACCGGTCACTGGCGCTGGGACAAGAATTGCCTCTGTCTCTCCAGCTTTGGTGTTGAATAAGGAATGAATGTCAGGATTGGTTGTTTCTGGCTCTGCTACGCTGTAGACTTCATTGAACGGCGATAGTTGCCTAGGAGCCTGTTTAAATCTCCCTTTGCAATGGTTCATTAGGTGTCCTCTCCTGGGGCTAAAACAACCCTCCAACTTTTTCAATGGCCGGTCGCTCGGAGTGTTGCTGGTGTCCAAGTCGGTGAAAAGCCGTTTCCCATTTTTGCTGCTTTCATTTTGCATTAGTCCCTTCAAACTCCCCGAGATCTCACTCTCAGTCCCTTTAACCTCACCGTGATCTCACTCTCAGTCCCATTAACGACCCCGTGATCTCACTCTCAGTCCCTTCAACCTCCCCGTGATCTCACTCTCAGTCCCTTCAACCTCCCCGAGATCTCACTCTCAGTCCCTTTAACCTCCCCGAGATCTCACTCTCTGTCCCTTTAACCTCCCCGAGATCTCACTCTCTGTCCCTTTAACCTCCCCGAGATCTCACTCTCTGTCCCTTTAACCTACCCGTGATCTCACTCTCTGTCCCTTTAACCTCCCCGTGATCGCACTCTCTGCCACTATAAACTCCCCATGATCTCACTTTCTGTCCCTGTAACTGTACCCCTGATCTCACTCTCTGTCCCTCTCACTGTCCACGTGATCTCACTCTCTGTCCCTTTAACGTCCCCGTAAATCCACTCTCAGTCTGTTTAACCAGCCCGTGATCTAACTCTCTGTCCCTTTAACCTCCCCGTGATCGCACCCTCTGTCCCTTTAACCTCCCCGTGATCTCACTCTCTGTCCCTTTAAACTCCCCGTGATCTCACACTGTCCCTTTGACCTCCCCGTGATCGCACCCTCTGTCCCTTTAACCTCCCCGTGATCTCACTCTCTGTCCCTTTAACCTCCCCATGATCTCACTCTCTGTCCCTTTGACCTCCCCGTGATCTCACTCTCTGTCCCTTTAACCTCCCCGTGATCTCACTCTCTGTCCCTTTAAGCTCCCCGTGATCTCAATCTCTGACCCTTTAACCTCCCAGTGCTCTCACTCTCTGTCCCATCAACATCACCGTGATCTCACTCTCTGCCCCTTTAACCTCCCCGTGATTTCACTCTCTGTCCCTTCAACATCCCCGTGATCTCACTCTCTGTCCCTTTAACCTCCCCGTGATCTCACTCTCTGTCCCTTTAACCTCCCCGTGATCACACCCTCTGTCCCTTTAACGTCCCCGTGATCTCACTCTCTGCCCCTATAACCTCCCCATGATCTCACTCTCTGTCCCTTTAACCTCCCCGTGATATCACTCTCTGTCCCTGTAAATGTCCCCCTGATCTCACTCTCTGTCCCTCTCACTGTCCACGTGATCTCAATCTCTGCCCCCTAAACTGTCCCCCTGATCTCACTCTCTGTCCCTCTAACGTCCCCCTAAATCCACTCTCAGACCGTTTAACCATCCCGTGATCTCACTCACTGTCCCTTTAACCTCCCCGTGATCTCACCGTCTGTCCCTTTAACGTCCCCATGATCTCACTCTGTCCCTTTAATCTCCCCGTGCTCACACTCTCTGTCCCTTTTACCTCCCCGTGATCGCACTCAATGTCCCTTTAACCTCCCTGTGATCTCACTCACTGTCCCTTTAACCTCCCCGTGATCTCACTCTGTCCCTTTAATCTTCCCGTGATCTCAATCTCTGTCCCTTTAACCAGCCAGTGATCTCAATCTCTGTCCCTTTAACTTCCCCCTGATCTCACTCTCTGTCCCTTGAACCTCACCGTGATCTCACTCTCTGTCCCTTTAACGTCCCCGTAAATCCACTCTCAGTCCGTTTAACCACCCCGAGATCTCACTCTCTGTCCCTTTAACCTCCCCGTGATCTCACACTGTCCCTTTAACCTCCCCGTGATCTCACTCTCTGTCCTTTTAACGTCCCCGTGATCTCACTCTGTCTCTTTAAGCACACCGTGATCTCACTCTCTGCCCCTATAAACTCCCCGTGATTTCACTCTCTGTCCCTTTAACCTCCCCGTGGTCTCACTCTCTTTCACTTTAACCTCCCCGTGATCTCACTCTCTGTCCCATTAAACTCCTCCTGATCACAATCTCTGTACCTTTAACTGTCTCTGAACTCACTCTCTGTCCCTTTAAATGTCCCACTGATCTCACTGTCTGTCCCTTGAACTGTCCCTGATCTCATTCTCTGTCCCTTTAAACTCCCCGTGATCTCACTCTCTGTCCCTTTAACCTACCAGTGATCTGACTCTCTGTCCCTTTAACCTCCCCGTCATCTCACTCTCTGTCCCTTTAACCTCCCCGTGATCTCACTCTCTGGCCCATTAACCTCCCTCTGATCTCACTCTCTGTCGCCTTATCTTTCCCGTGATCTCACTCTCTTTCCCTTTAACCACCCCGTGATCTCACTCTCTGACCCCTTAACCTCCACCTGATCTCACTCTCTGTCCCTTTAACGTCCCAGTGATCTCACTCTGTCCATTTATTCTGCCCGTGATCTCAATCTCTGTCCATTTAAATGCCCCGTGATCTCATTCTCTGTCACTTTCACCTCCCCGTGATCTCACTCTCTGTCCCTTTAACCTCCCCGTGATATCACTCCCTGTCCCTTTAACCTCCCAGTGATCTCGCTCTCTGTCCCTTTAACCTCCCCGTGATCTCACACTCTGGCCCATTAACCACCGCCTGATCTCACTCTCTGTCCCTTTAACCTACCCGTGATCTCACTCTCTGTCCCTTTAACCTCCCCGTGATCTCACTCTCTGTCCCGTTAACCTCCCCCTAATCTCACTCTCTGTCCCTTTAACCTCACCGTACTCTAACCCTCTGTCCCTTTAACATCCCCGTGATCTCACTCTCTGTCCATTTAACCTCCCCGTGATCTCTCTCTCTGTCCCTTTAACCTCCCCGTGATCTCACTCTCTGTCCTGTTAACCTCCCCCTGATCTCACTCTCTGTCCCCTAAACTGTCCCCCTTATCTCACTCTCTGTCCCTTGAACCTCACCGTGATCTCACTCTCTGTCCCTTTAACGTCCCCGTAAATCCACTCTCAGTCCGTTTAACCACCGCGTGATCTCACTCTCTGTCCCTTTAAACTCCCCGTGATCTCACACTGACCCTTTAACCTCCCCGTGATCTCACCCTCTGTCCCTTTAACCTCCCCGTGATGTCACACTCTGTCCCTTTAACGTCCCCGTGATCTCACTCTCTGTCCCTTTAACATCCCCATGATCTCACTCTGTCCCTTTAACCTCCCCGTGATCTCACTCTCTGCCCCTATAACCTCTCCGGAATTTCACTCTCTGTCCCTTTAACCTCCACGTGGTCTCATCTCTGTCACTTTAACTTCCCCGTGATATCACTCTCTGTCCATTTAACGGTCCCCCTGATCTCAATCTCTGTCCCATTAACTGTCCTCTGATCTCACTCTCTGTCCCTTTAACTGCCCCCCCCGATTTCACTCTCTGCCCCTTTAACTGTCCCTGATCTCACTCTCTGTCCCTTGAACTGTCCCTGATCTCATTTTCTGTCCCTTTAACGTCCCCGTAATCTCACTCTCTGTCCAGTTAACCTCCCCGTGATCTTACTCTCTGTCCCTTTAACCTCCACTTGATCTCACTCTGTCCCTTTAATCTACCCGTGATCTCAATCTCTGTCCCTTTAACCTGTCCGTGATCTCATTCTCTGTCCCATTAACCTCCCGGTGATCTCACTCTCTGCCCCTTTAACCTCCCCGTGATCTCACTCTCTGTCCCATTAACTTCCCCGTGACCTCACTTTCGTTCCGATTAACCTCCCCGTGATCTCACTCTCTGTCCCTTTAACCTCCCCATGATCACACTCTGTCCCTTTAACCTCCCCGTGATCTCACTCTCTGTCCCTTTAACCTCCCCGTGATCTCACTCTGTCCCTTTAATCTACCCGTGATCTCAATCTCTGTCCCTTTAACCTGTCCGTGATCTCATTCTCTGTCCCTTTAACGTCCCTTTGATCTAACTCTCTGTCCCATTAAACTCCAGGTGATCTCACTCTCTGTCCATTTAACCTCCCCGTGATCTCACTCTCTGTCACTTTAACCGCCCCGTGATCTCAATCTCTGTACCTTTAACCTGCCCGTGATATCACACTCTTTCCATTTAATCTTCCCCAGATCTCACTCTGTCCCTTAACCTTCCCTGATCTAATTCTCTGTTCATTTAACTGTCCCCCTGATCTCAATCTCTGTCCCTTTAACTGTCCCTTTGATATCACTCTCAGTCCCTTTAACTGGCCCCCGATTTCACTCTCTGTCCCTTTAATAGTCCCTGCTCTCTCTCTGTCCCTTTAGCTGTCCCTGATATCACTCTTTGCCCTATAACTGTCCCCCTCATCTCCCTCTCAGTCCTTTTAACTGTCCCTGATCTTTCTCTGTGTCCCTATAACTGTCCCTGATCTCAATCTCTATCCCATTAACATTCCCGTGATCTCACCCTTTTTCCCTTTAACCTCCCCGCGATCTCACTCTCTGTCCCTTTAACCTCCCTATGATCTCTCTCTCTGTCCCTTTAACGTCCCCGACATCTCACTCTCTGTCCTTTTAACCTCACCTTGATCTCACTCTCTGTCCCTTTAACGTCCCCGTAAATCCACTCTCAGTCCGTTTAACCACCGCGTGATCTCACACTCTGTCCCTTTTAACTCCCCGTGATCTCACACTGTCCCTTTAACCTCCCCGTGATCTCACCCTCTGTCCCTTTAACCTCCCCGTGATCTCACACTCTGTCCCTTTAACCTCCCACTGATCTCACTCTCTGTCCCTTTAACGTCCCCGTGATGTCAATCTCTGTCCCTTTAACCTCCCCGTGATCTCACTCAATGTCCCTTTAACGTCCCCGTGATCTCACTCTCGGTCCCTTTAACCTCCACGTGATCTCACTCTGTCCCTTTAATCTTCCCGTGATCTCGCTCAATGTCCCTGTAACCTCCCCGTGATCTCACTCAATGTCCCTTTAGCCTCCCTGTGATCTCACTCTCTGACCCTTTAACCTCCCCGTGATCTCACTCTGTCCCTTTAATCTTCCCGTGATCTCGCTCAATGTCCCTGTAACCTCCCCGTGATCTCACTCAATGTCCCTTTAGCCTCCCTGTGATCTCACTCTCTGACCCTTTAACCTCCCCGTGATCTCACTCTGTCCCTTTAATCTTACCGTGACCTCATTCTCTGTCCCTTTAACCTGCCCGTGATCTCACTCTCTGTCCCTTTAACCTCTCTGATCTATCTCTGTCCCTTTAACCTCCCCTTAATCTCACTCACTGTCCCTTTAACTTTCCCGTGATCTCACTCTCTATCTCTTAAACCTCCCCGTAATCTCACTTTCTGTATCTTTAACCTGCCCGTGATCTCACTCTCAATCCCTTAAACCTCCCCGTGATATCACTCTCTGTCCCTTTAACCTCCCCGTGATCTCTTTCTCTATCCCTTTAACCTCCCCGTGATCTCTTTCTCTATCCCTTTAACTTTCCCGTGATCTCACTCTCTATCCCTTAAACCTCTCCGTGATCTCACTCTCTGTCCCTTTATGCACCCCGTGATGTCACTCTCTGTCCCTTTAACCTCCCCGTGATCTCACTCTCTGTCCCTTTAACCTCCCCTTCATCTCACTCTCTGTCCCTTTAACCTCCCCGTGATCTCACTCTCTGTCCCTTTAACGTCCCAGTGATCTCACTCTGTCCATTTAATCTTCCCGTGATCTCAATCTCTGTCCATTTAAACTCCCCGTGATCTCATTCTCTGTCGCTTTCACCTCCCCGTGATCTCACTCTCTGTTCCTTTAACATCCCCGTGATATCACCCCCTGTGCCTTTAACCTCCCCGTGATCTCACTCCCTGTCCCTTTAAGCACCCCGTGATCTCACTCTCTGTCCCTTTAAACTCCCCGTGATCTCACTCTCTGTCCCTTCAACATCCCCGTGATCTCACTCTCTGTCCCTTTAACATCCCCGTGATCTCACTCTGTCACTTTAACCACCCCGTGATCTCACTCTCTGCCCCTGTAACCTCCCCGTGATCTCACTCTCTGTCCCATTAACCTCTCCGGAATTTCACTCTCTGTCCCTTTAACCTCCACGTGGTCTCATCTCTGTCACTTTAACTTCCCCGTGATATCACTCTCTGTCCATTTAACGGTCCCCCTGATCTCAATCTCTGTCCCATTAACTGTCCTCTGATCTCACTCTCTGTCCCTTTAACTGCCCCCCCCGATTTGACTCTCTGCCCCTTTAACTGTCCCTGATCTCACTCTCTGTCCCTTGAACTGTCCCTGATCTCATTCTCTGTCCCTTTAACGTCCCCGTAATCTCACTCTCTGTCCAGTTAACCTCCCCGTGATCTTACTCTCTGTCCCTTTAACCTCCCCTTGATCTCACTCTGTCCCTTTAATCTACCCGTGATCTCAATCTCTGTCCCTTTAACCTGTCCGTGATCTCATTCTCTGTCCCTTTAACGTCCCCGTGATCTCACTCTCTGTCCCATTAACCTCCCGGTGATCTCACTCTCTGCCCCTTTAACCTCCCCGTGATCTCACTCTCTGCCCCTTTAACCTCCCCGTGATCTCACTCTCTGTCCCATTAACTTCCCCGTGACCTCACTTTCGTTCCGATTAACCTCCCCGTGATCTCACTCTCTGTCCCTTTAACCTCCCCATGATCACACTCTGTCCCTTTAAACACCCCGTGATCTCACTCTCTGTCCCTTTAACCTCCCCGTGATCTCACTCTCTGTCCCTTTAACCTCCCCGTGATCTCACTCTGTCCCTTTAATCTACCCGTGATCTCAATCTCTGTCCCTTTAACCTGTCCGTGATCTCATTCTCTGTCCCTTTAACGTCCCTTTGATCTCACTCTCTGTCCCATTAAACTCCCGGTGATCTCACTCTCTGTCCATTTAACCTCCCCGTGATCTCACTCTCTGTCACTTTAACCGCCCCGTGATCTCAATCTCTGTACCTTTAACCTGCCCGTGATATCACACTCTTTCCATTTAATCTTCCCAAGATCTCACTCTGTCCCTTAACCTTCCCTGATCTAATTCTCTGTTCATTTAACTGTCCCCCTGATCTCAATCTCTGTCCCTTTAACTGTCCCTTTGATATCACTCTCAGTCCCTTTAACTGGCCCCCGATCTCACTCTCTGTCCCTTTAATAGTCCCTGCTCTCTCTCTATCCCTTTAGCTGTCCCTGATATCACTCTTTGCCATTTAACTGTCCACCTCATCTCCCTCTCAGTCCTTTTAACTATCCCTGATCTTTCACTCTGTCCCTATAACTGTCCCTGATCTCAATCTCTATCCCATTAACATTCCCGTGATCTCACCCTTTTTCCCTTTAACCTCCCCGCGATCTCACTCTCTGTCCCTTTAACCTCCCCATGATCTCTCTCTCTGTCCCTTTAACGTCCCCGAGATCTCACTCTCTGTCCTTTTAACCTCCCCGTACTCTAACACTCTGTCCCTTTAACGTCCCCGTGATCTCACTCTCTGCCACTATAACCTCCCCATGATCTCACTCTCTGTCCCTTTAACATCCCCCTGATCTCATTCTCTGTCCCCTAAACTGTCCCCCTGATCTCACTCTCTGTCCCTTGAACCTCACCTTGATCTCACTCTCTCTCCCTTTAACGTCCCCGTAAATCCACTCTCAGTCCGTTTAACCACCGCGTGATCTCACACTCTGTCCCTTTTAACTCCCCGTGATCTCACACTGTCCCTTTAACCTCCCCGTGATCTCACCCTCTGTCCCTTTAACCTGCCCGTGATCTCACTCTCTGTCCATTTAACCTCTCTGATCTATCTCTCTGTCCCTTTAACCTCCCCTTAATCTCACTCACTGTCCCTTTAACTTTCCCGTGATCTCACTCTCTATCTCTTAAACCTCCCCGTAATCTCACTTTCTGTATCTTTAACCTGCCCGTGATCTCACTCTCAATCCCTTAAACCTCCCCGTGATCTCACTCTCTGTCCCTTTAACGTCCCCGTGATCTCACTCTGTCCCTTTAACCACCCCGTGATCTCACTCTCTGTCCCATTAAACACCCCGTGACCTTAAACTCTGTCCCTTTAACCTTCCCGTGCTCTCACTCTCTGTACCTTTTACCTCCCCGTGATCGCACTCAATGTCCCTTTAACCTCCCTGTGATCTCACTCTCTGTCCCTTTAACCTCCACGTGATCTCACTCTGTCCCTTTAATCTTCCTGTGATCTCAATCTCTGTCCCATTAACCTGCCAGTGATCTCACTCTCTGTCCCTGTAACCTCCCCGTGATCTCGCTCAATGTCCCTTTAACCTCCCTGTGATCTCACTCTCTGTCCCTTTAACCTCCCCGTGATCTCACTCTCTGTCCCTTTAACCTCCCCGTGATCACACCCTCTGTCCCTTTAACCTCCCCGTGATATCACTCTCTGTCCCTGTAAATGTCCCCCTGACCTCACTCTCTGTCCCTCTCACTGTCCACGTGATCTCACTCTCTGCCCCCTAAACTGTCCCCCTGATCTCACTCTCTGTCCCTTTAACGTCCCCCTAAATCCACTCTCAGACCGTTTAACCATCCCGTGATCTCACTCACTGTCCCTTTAACCTCCCAGTGATCTCACCGTCTGTCCCTTTAACGTCCCCATGATCTCACTCTGTCCCTTTAATCTCCCCGTGCTCACACTCTCTGTCCCTTTTACCTCCCCGTGATCGCACTCAATGTCCCTTTAACCTCCCTGTGATCTCACTCACTGTTCCTTTAACCTCCCTGTGATCTCACTCTGTCCCTTTAATCTTCCCGTGATCTCAATCTCTGTCCCTTTAACCAGCCAGTGATCTCAATCTCTGTCCCTTTAACTTCCCCCTGATCTCACTCTCTGTCCCTTGAACCTCACCGTGATCTCACTCTCTGTCCCTTTAACGTCCCCGTAAATCCACTCTCAGTCCTTTTAACCACCCCGAGATCTCACTCTCTGTCCCTTTAACCTCCCCGTGATCTCACACTGTCCCTTTAACCTCCCCGTGATCTCACTCTCTGTCCTTTTAACGTCCCCGTGATCTCACTCTGTCCCTTTAAGCACACCGTGATCTCACTCTCTGCCCCTATAAACTCCCCGTGATTTCACTCTCTGTCCCTTTAACCTCCCCGTGGTCTCACTCTCTTTCACTTTAACCTCCCCGTGATCTCACTCTCTGTCCCATTAAACTCCTCCTGATCACAATCTCTGTACCTTTAACTGTCTCTGAACTCACTCTCTGTCCCTTTAAATGTCCCACTGATCTCACTGTCTGTCCCTTGAACTGTCCCTGATCTCATTCTCTGTCCCTTTAAACTCCCCGTGATCTCACTCTCTGTCCCTTTAACCTACCAGTTATCTGACTCTCTGTCCCTTTAACCTCCCCGTCATCTCACTCTCTGTCCCTTTAACCTCCCTCTGATCTCACTCTCTGTCCCTTTAACGTCCCAGTGATCTCACTCTGTCCATTTATTCCGCCCGTGATCTCGCTCTCTGTCCCTTTAACCTCCCCGTGATCTCACTCTCTGTCCCTTTAACCTCCCCGTGATATCACTCCCTGTCCCTTTAACCTCCCAGTGATCTCGCTCTCTGTCCCTTTAACCTCCCCGTGATCTCACACTCTGGCCCATTAACCACCGCCTGATCTCACTCTCTGTCCCCTTAACTTTCCCGTGATCTCACTGTCTATCCCTTTAACCTCCCCGTCATGTCCCTTACTGTCCCTTTAACCTCCCCGTGATCTTACTCTCTGTCCCTTTAACCTCCCCTTGATCTCACTCTCTGTCCCTTTAACCTCCACGAGATCTCACTCACTGTCCATTTAACCTCCCCGTGATCTCACTCTCTGTCCCTTTAACATCCCCGTGATCTCACTCTGTCACTTTAACCTTCCCTGATCTAATTCTCTGTTCATTTAACTGTCCCCCTGATCTCAATCTCTGTCCCTTTAACTGTCCCTTTGATATCACTCTCAATCCCTTTAACTGGCCCCCGATCTCACTCTCTGTCCCTTTAATAGTCCCTGCTCTCTCTCTGTCCCTTTAGCTGTCCCTGATATCACTCTTTGCCATTTTACTGTCCACCTCATCTCCCTCTCAGTCCTTTTAACTGTCCCTGATCTTTCTCTCGTCCCTATAACTGTCCCTGATCTCAATCTCTATCCCATTAACATTCCCGTGATCTCACCCTTTTTCCCTTTAACCTCCCCGCGATCTCACTCTCTGTCCCTTTAACCTCCCCATGATCTCTCTCTCTGTCCCTTTAACCTCCCCCTGATCTCACTCTCTGTCCCCTAAACTGTCCCCCTGATCTCACTCTCTGTCCCTTGAACCTCACCTTGATCTCACTCTCTCTCCCTTTAACGTCCCCGTAAATCCACTCTCAGTCCGTTTAACCACCGCGTGATCTCACACTCTGTCCCTTTTAACTCCCCGTGATCTCACACTGTCCCTTTAACCTCCCCGTGATCTCACCCTCTGTCCCTTTAACCTCCCCGTGATCTCACACTCTGTCCCTTTAACCTCCCACTGATCTCACTCTCTGTCCCTTTAACGTCCCCGTGATGTCAATCTCTGTCCCTTTAACCTCCCCGTGATCTCACTCAATGTCCCTTTAACGTCCCCGTGATCTCACTCTGTCCCTTTAACCACCCCGTGATCTCACTCTCTGTCCCATTAAACACCCCGTGACCTTAAACTCTGTCCCTTTAACCTTCCCGTGCTCTCACTCTCTGTACCATTTACCTCCCCGTGATCGCACTCAATGTCCCTTTAACCTCCCTGTGATCTCACTCTCTGTCCCTTTAAACTCCACGTGATCTCACTCTGTCCCTTTAATCTTCCTGTGATCTCAATCTCTGTCCCATTAACCTGCCAGTGATCTCACTCTCTGTCCCTGTAACCTCCCCGTGATCTCGCTCAATGTCCCTTTAACCTCCCTGTGATCTCACTCTCTGACCCTTTAACCTCCCCGTGATCTCACTCTGTCCCTTTAATCTTACCGTGATCTCATTCTCTGTCCCTTTAACCTGCCCGTGATCTCACTCTCTGTCCCTTTAACCTCTCTGATCTATCTCTCTGTCCCTTTAACCTCCCCTTAATCTCACTCACTGTCCCATT
Organism: Cetorhinus maximus; assembly: GCF_964194155.1. Lineage (NCBI taxonomy): Eukaryota > Metazoa > Chordata > Chondrichthyes > Lamniformes > Cetorhinidae > Cetorhinus > Cetorhinus maximus. Next base: position 14,657 of record NW_027599335.1, on the reverse strand, counting down.
AACCTCCCCGTGATCTCACGCACTGTCCCTTTAACTTTCCCGTGATCTCACTCTCTATCTCTTAAACCTCCCCGTAATCTCACTTTCTGTATCTTTAACCTGCCCGTGATCTCACTCTCAATCCCTTAAACCTCCCCGTGATCTCACTCTCTGTCCCCTTAACTTTCCCGTGATCTCACTCTCTATCCCTTAAACCTCTCCGTGATCGCACTCTCTGTCCCTTTAACCTCCCCGTGATCTCACTCTCTGTCCCTTTAACCTCCCCTTCATCTCACTCTCTGTCCCTTTAACGTCCCCGTGATCTCACTCTCTGTGCCTTTAACCTCCCCGTGATCTCACTCTCTGTCCCTTTAACGTCCCAGTGATCTCACTCTGTCCATTTAATCTTCCCGTGATCTCAATCTCTGTCCATTTAAACTCCCCGTGATCTCATTCTCTGTCGCTTTCACCTCCCCGTGATCTCACTCTCTATCCCTTTAACATCCCCGTGATATCACTCCCTGTGCCTTTAACCTCCCCGTGATCTCACTCCCTGTCCCTTTAACCACTCCGTGATCTCACTCTCTGTCCCTTTAACCTCCCCGTGATCTCACTCTCTGTCCCTTTAACCTCCCCGTGATCTCACTCTCTGTCCCTTCAACATCCCCGTGATCTCACTCTCTGTCCCTTTAACCTCCACGAGATCTCACTCACTGTCCCTTTAACCTCCCCGTGATCTCACTCTCTGTCCCTTTAACCTCCCCGTGATCTCACTCTCAGTCCCTTTAACCTCTTCGTGATCTCACTCTCCTTCCCTTTAAACTCCCCGTACTCTAACACTCTGTCCCTATAACGTGCCCGTGATCTCACTATCTGTCCCTTTAACCTCCCCTTGATCTCACTCCCTATCCCTTTAACGTCCCCATGATCTCATTCTGTCCCTTTAACCACCCCGTAAACTCACTCTCTGTACCATTAACCTCTCCTTAATTTCACTCTCTGTCTCTATAACCTCCCCCTGATCTCAATCTCTGTCCCTTTAACTGTCCCTGATCTCACTCTCTGTCCATTTAACGGTCCCCCTGATCTCACTCTCTGTCCCATTAACTGTCCTCTGATCTCACTCTCTGTCCCATTAACGGCACCACTGATCTCACTCTCTGCCCCTTTAACTGTCCCTGATCTCACTCTCTGTCCCTTGAACTGTCCCTGATCTCATTCTCTGTCCCTTTAACCTCCCCGTGATCTCACTCTCTGTCCCTTTATATTCCCAGTGATCTTACTCTCTGTCCCTTTAACCTCCCCGTCATCTCACTGTCTGTCCCATTAACCTCCCCGTGATCTCACTCTCTGTCCCTTTATGCACCCCGTGATCTCACTCTCTGTCCCTTTAACCTCCCCGTGATCTCACTCACTGTCCCTATAACCTCCCCGTCATCTCACTCTCTATCCCTTTAACGTGTCCGTGATCTCACTCTCTGTGCCTCTAACCTCCCCGTGATCTCACTCTCTGTCGCTTTAATGTCCCAGTGATCTCACTCTGTCCATTTTATCTTCCCGTGATCTCAATCTCTGTCAATTTAAACTCCCCGTGATCTCATTCTCGGTCCATTTCACCTCCCCGTGATCTCACTCTCTGTCCCATTAACCTCCCGGTGATCTCACTCTCTGTCCCTTTATCCTCCCTGTGAGCTCACTCACTGTCCCATTAACGTTCCCCTGATCTCACTCTCTATCCCTTTAACCTCCCCGTGATATCACTCCCTGTCTTTTTAACCTCCCAGTGATCTCACTCTCTATCCCTTAAACCTCTCCGTCATATGACTCTCTGTCCCTTAAGCAACCCCGTGATCTCACTCTCTGTCCCTTTAACCTCCCCGTGATCTTACTCTCTGTCCCTTCCACATCCCCGTGATCTCACTCTCTGTCCCTTTAACCTCACCGTACTCTAACCCTCTGTCCCTTTAACATCCCCGTGATCTCACTCTCTGTTCCTTTAACCTCCCCGTGATCTCACTCCCTGTCCCGTTAACCTCCCCGTGTTCTAAATCTCTGTCCCTTTAACTTCCCAGGGACCTCACTCTCTGTCCCATTAACCTCCCCGTGATCTCACTCTCTGTCATTTAACCACCCTGATCTAGCTCTCTGTCCCTTTAACCTCCCCGTGTTCTCCCGCTATGTCCCTTTAAGGTCCCCCTGATCTCTCTCGCCCTTTAACCACCCCCTGATCTCGCTCTCTGTCCAGTTAACCTCCCCGTGATCTTACTCTCTGTCCCTTTAACCTCCCTGTGATCTCACTCTCTTTTCCTTTTCCTTCCCCCTAATCTAACTCTCTGTCCCTTTAAACACCCCGTGATCTCACTCTCTGTCCCTTTTACCTCCCCCTGATCTCACTCTCTGTCCCTTTAAACTCCCCGCGATCTCACTCTCTGTCCCTTTAATCTTCCCGCGATCTCACTCTCTGTCCCTTTAATCTTCCCGTGATCTCACTCTCTGTCCCATTAACTGTCCTCTGATCTCACTCTCAGACCCTTTAACTGTCCTCCTGATCTCACTCTCTGTCCCTTTAACTAATGCACTAATCTCACACTCTGTCCCTTTAATTGTCCCCGATGATCTCACTCTCTGTCCCTTTAACCTCCCCGTGATCTCCTTCTCTGTCCCTTTAACCTCCCTTTGATCTCACTCTCTGTCCCTTTAAACCTCCCAGTGAACTCACTCTCTGTCCCATTAACCTCCCCGTGATCTCACTCTCTGTCCCTTTTACCTCCCCGTAATCTCTCCCTGTCCCGTTAACCTACCCATAATCTAAATCTCTGTCCCTTTAACTTCCCAGGGATCTCACTCTCTGTCCCTTTAACCTCCCTGAATTAGCACTCTGTCTCTTTAACCTCCCCGTGCTCTCACTCTCTGTCCCTTTAACCTACCTGATCTAGCTCTCTGTCCCTTTAACCTCCCCGTGTTCTCACTCTCTGTCCCTTTAACCTCCCCGTGTTCTCACTCTCTGTCCCTTTAACCTCCCTGTGATCTCACTCACTGTCCCATTAACCTCCCTGTGATCTCACTCTCTGTCCCTTTAACCTGCCCGTCACCTCATTCGCTGTCCCTTTAACCTCCCCGTGGTCTCACTCTCTTTCCCATTAACCTCCCCTTCATCTCACTCTCTGTCCCTTTAACCTCCCCATGGTCTCACTCTCTGTGCCTTTAACCTCCCCGTGATCTCATTCTGTCCCTTTAACCTCCCCGTGATCTCCCTCTCAGTCTCTGTAACTGTCCCTGGTCTGACTCTCTGTCCCTTTAACCTCCCCGTCATCTCACTCTCTGTCCCTTTCATCTCCCCGTGATCTCATCCTCTGTCCCTTTCACCTCCCCGTAATCTCACTCTCTGTCCTTTTAACCTCCCTTTGATCTCTGTCTTTCCCTTTAAACTACCCGTGTCTCACTCTCTGTCCCATTAAACACACAGTGATCTCACTCTCTATTGTTTAAACCTCCGCGTGATATCACTCTCTGTCCTTATAATCTCCCCGTGATCTCACTCTCTGTCCCTTTAACCTCCCCGTGATCTCACTCTCTGTCCCATTAACCTCCCCCTGATGTCACTCTCTGTCCCCTTAACTTTCTCGTGATCTCACTCTCTATCCCTTAAACCTCCCCGTGATCTAACTCCCTGTCTCTATAACATCACCGTGATCTCACTCTCTGTCCCTTTAACCTCCCCGTGAGCTCAATCTCTGTACCTTTAACGTCCCAGTGATCTCACTCTGTCCCTTTGACCTCCCCGTGATCTCAATCTCTGTCCCTTTAACGTCCCCGTGATCTCACTCTGTCCATTTAATCTTCCCGTGATCTCAATCTCTGTCCATTTAACCTGCCCGTGATCTCGCTCTCTGTCCCTTTAACCTCCCTGTGATCTCATTCTCTGTCCCTTTAACTTCCCCGTGATCTCACTCTCTGTCCCTTTAACGTCCACGTGATCTCACTCTCTGTCCCATTAACCTCCCCCTGATGTCACTCTCTGTCCCCTTAACTTTCTCGTGATCTCACTCTCTATCCCTTAAACCTCCCCGTGATCTAACTCCCTGTCTCTATAACATCACCGTGATCTCACTCTCTGTCCCTTTAACCTCCCCGTGAGCTCAATCTCTGTACCTTTAACGTCCCAGTGATCTCACTCTGTCCCTTTGACCTCCCCTTGATCTCAATCTCTGTCCCTTTAACGTCCCCGTGATCTCACTCTGTCCATTTAATCTTCCCGTGATCTCAATCTCTGTCCATTTAACCTGCCCGTGATCTCTCTCTCTGTCCCTTTAACCTCCCTGTGATCTCATTCTCTGTCCCTTTAACTTCCCCGTGATCTCACTCTCTGTCCCTTTAACGTCCACGTGATCTCACTCTCTGTCCCATTAACCTCCCCGTGTTCTAACTCTCTGTCGCATTAACCTCCCCGTAATCTCTCTCTGTCCCATAAACCTGACCGTGATCTCACTCTCTGTCCCGTAATCCTCCCCGTGATCTAAATCTCTGTCCCTTTAAATTCCCAATGATCTCACTCTCTGTCCATTTAACCTCCCCGTGATCTCACTCTCTATCCCTTAAACCTCCCCGTGATCTCAGTCTCTCTCACTTTAACCTCCCCATGATCTCTCTTTGTCGCTTTAACCTCCTCATAATCTCTCACTGTCCCTTTAACCACCCCTTGATCTCACACTCTGTCCCTTTAATCTCCCAGTGATCTCTGTCTTTCCCTTTAAACTCCCCGTGTTCTCACTCTCTGTCCCTTTAAACTTACCGAGGTATCACTCTCTGTCCCTTTACCCTCCATGTGATCTCACTCTCTTACCATTTAACCTCCCCGTAATCTCACTCATTGTCCCATTAACCTACCTGTGATCTCACTCTCTGTCCCTTTAACCTCCGTGTGATCTCAATCTCTATCCCTTTAACGTCCCAGTGATCTCACTCTGTCCCTTTAACCTCCCCGTGATCTCAATCTCTGTCCCTTTAACGTCCCAGTGATCTCACTCTCTATCCCTTTATCCTTCCCATGATTTCACTCTATGGCCCTTTAACCTCCCCGTGATTTCACTCTCTGTCCCTTTACCCTCCCCGTAATCTCACTCTCTGTCCCTTTAACCTTCCCGTGATCTCACTCTCTGTCCCTTTATCCTTCCCTTGATCTAGCTCTCTGTCCCTTCACCATCCCCGTAATCTCACACTCTGTCCCTTTAAACTTCCCGTGATCTCACTCTCTGTCTCTTTAACCTCCCCATGATCACACTCTCTGTCCCTTTAAACTCCCCGTGATCTCACTCTCTGACCCTTTAACTTCCCCGTGCTATCACTCTCTGTCCCTTTAACCTCCAAGTGATCGCACTCAATGTCCCTTTAACCTCCCCGTGATCTCACTCTCTGTCCCTTTAACCTCCCCGTGATCTCACTCTGTCCCTTTAATCTTCCCGTGATCTCAATCTCTGTCCCTTTAACCTGCCCGTGATCTCATTCTCTGTCCTTGTAAGCTCCCCATGATCTCACTCTCTGTCCCATTAACCTCCCCGTGATCTCACTCTCTGTCCCATTAACCTCCCCGTGATCTCACTCTCTGTCCCATTAACCACCCCGTGATCTCCCTCTCTGTCCCTTTAACCACCCCAATATCTCATTCTCTCCCTTTAACCTCCCCGTGATCTCACCCTTTGTCCCTTTAACCTCTATGTGATCTCAATCTCTCTACATTTAACCTGCCCATGATATCACTCTCTTTCCATTTAACCATCCTGTGATCTCACTCTGTCCCTTCAACCTTCCCTGATCTCATTCTCTGTTCCTTTAACTATCCCCCTGATCTCAATCTCTGTCCCTTTAATAGTCCCTGCTCTCTCTCTGTACCTTTAGCTGTCCCTGATATCACGCTTTGTCCCTTTAAATGTCCCCATGATCTCCCTCTCAGTCCCTTTAACTGTCCTTGATCTGACTCTCTGTCCCTATAACTGTTCCTGATCTCAATCTCTGTCCATTTAACATTCCCGTGATCTCACCCTCTTTACCATTAACCTCCCCGTGATCTCACTCTCTGTCCCTTTTACTTCCCCGTGATCTCAATCTCTGTCGCTTGAACCTCCCCGTAATCTCTCCCTGTCCCGTTAACCTACCCATGATCTAAATCTCTGTCCCTTTAACTACCCAGGGATCTCACTCTCTGTCCCTTTAACCTCCCTGAATTAGCACTCTGTCCCTTTAACCTCCCCGTGCTCTCACTCTCTGTCCCTTTAACCTCCCCGTGATCTTACTCTCTGTACCATTAATCTTCCCGTGATCTCAATCTCTGTCCATTTAACCTGCCCGTCATCTCATTCGCTGTCCCTTTAACTTCCCCGTGGTCTCACTCTCTTTCCCATTAACCTCCCCTTCATCTCACTCTCTGTCCCTTTAACCTCCCCATGGTCTCACTCCCTGTGCCTTTAACCTCCCCGTGATCTCATTCTGTCCCTTTAACCTCCCCGTGATCTCTCTCTCTGTCCCTTTTACCTCCCCATGATCTCACTCTGTCCCTTTAATCTTCCCGTGATCTCATCCTCTGTCCCTTTCACCTCCCCGTGATCTCACTCTCTGTCCTTTTAACCTCCCTTTGATCTCTGTCTTTCCCTTTAAACTACCCGTGTCTCACTCTCTGTCCCATTAAACACACAGTGATCTCACTCTCTATTGTTTAAACCTCCGCGTGATATCACTCTCTGTCTTTATAATCTCCCCGTGATCTCACTCTCTGTCCCTTTAACCTCCCCGTGATATCACTCTCTGTCCCATTAACCTGCCCCTGATGTCACTCTCTGTCCCCTTAACTTTCCCATGATCTCACTCTCTATACCTTAAACCTCCCCGTGATCTAACTCTCTGTCCCTTTAACATCAGCGTGATCTCACTCTCTGTCCCTTTAACCTCCCCGTGAGCTCAATCTCTGTACCTTTAACGTCCCAGTGATCTCACTCTGTCCCTTTGACCTCCCCGTGATCTCAATCTCTGTCCCTTTAACGTCCCCGTGATCTCACTCTGTCCATTTAATCTTCCCGTGATCTCAATCTCTGTCCATTTAACCTGCCCGTGATCTCTCTCTCTGTCCCTTTAACCTCCCTGTGATCTCATTCTCTGTCCCTTTCACCTCCCCTTCATCTCACTCTCTTTCACATTAACCTCCCCGTTATCTCACTCTCTGTCCCTTTAACCTCCCCTTGATCTCACTTTCTGTCCCTTTAACTTCCCCGTGATCTCACTCTCTGTCCCTTTAACGTCCACGTGATCTCACTCTCTGTCCCATTAACCTCCCCGTCTTCTAACTCTCTGTCGTATTAACCTCCCCGTAATCTCTCTCTGTCCCATTAACCTGACCGTGATCTCACTCTCTGTCCCGTAAACCTCCCCGTGATCTAAATCTCTGTCCCTTTAAATTCCCAATGATCTCACTCTCTGTCCATTTAACCTCCCCGTGATCTCACTCTCTATCCCTTAAACCTCCCCGTGATCTCAGTCTCTCTCACTTTAACCTCCCCATGATCTCTCTCTGTCGCTTTAACCTCCTCATAATCTCTCACTGTCCCTTTAACCACCCCTTGATCTCACACTCTGTCCCTTTAATCTCCCAGTGATCTCTGTCTTTCCCTTTAAACTCCCCGTGTTCTCACTCTCTGTCCCTTTAAACTTACCGAGGTGTCACTCTCTGTCCCTTTACCCTCCATGTGATCTCACTCTCTTACCCTTTAACCTCCCCGTAATCTCACTCATTGTCCCGTTAACCTACTTGTGATCTCACTCTCTGTCCCTTTAACCTCCGTGTGATCTCAATCTCTATCCCTTTAACGTCCCAGTGATCTCACTCTGTCCATTTAACCTCCCCGTGATCTCAATCTCTGTGCCATTAACGTCCCAGTGATCTCACTCTCTGTCCCTTTAACCTCCCCGTGATTTCACTCTATGTCCCTTTAACCTCCCCGTGATTTCACTCTCTGTCCCTTCACCATCCCCGTAATCTCACACTCTGTCCCTTTAAACTTCCCGTGATCTCACTCTCTGTCTCTTTAACCTCCCCATGATCACAGTCGCTGTCCCTTTAAACTCCCCGTGATCTCACTCTCTGTCCCTTTAACCTCCCCGTGCTCTCACTCTCTGTCCCTTTAACCTCCCAGTGATCGCACTCAATGTCCCTTTAACCTCCCCGTGATCTCACTCTCTGTCCCTTTAACCTCCCCGTGATCTCACTCTGTCCCTTTAATCTTCCCGTGATCTCAATCTCTGTCCCTTTAACCTGCCTGTGATCTCATTCTCTGTCCCTTTAATGTCCCAGTGATCTCACTCTCTGTCCCATTAACCTCCCGGTGATCTCACTCTCTGTCCCATTAACCTTCCCGTGATCTCACTCTCTGTCCCATTAACCACCCCGTGATCTCCCTCTCTGTCCCTTTAACCTCCCCGTTATCTCATTCTCTCCCTTTAACCTCCCCGTGATCTCACCCTTTGTCCCTTTAACCTCCATGTGATCTCAATCTCTCTACATTTAACCTGCCCATGATATCTCTCTCTTTCCATTTAACCATCCTGTGATCTCACTCTGTCCCTTCAACCTTCCCTGATCTCATTCTCTGTTCCTTTAACTGTCCCCCTGATCTCAATCTCTGTTCCTTTAATAGTCCCTGCTCTCTCTCTGTACCTTTAGCTGTCCCTGATATCACGTTTTGTCCCTTTAAATGTCCCCCTGATCTCCCTCTCAGTCCCTTTAACTGTCCTTGATCTGACTCTCTGTCCCTATAACTGTTCCTGATCTCAATCTCTGTCCATTTAACATTCCCGTGATCTCACCCTCTTTCCCATTAACCTCCCCGTGATCTCACTCTCTGTCCCTTTAACCTCCCGGTGATCTCAATCTCTGTCCTTTTAACCTCCCCGTGATCTCACACTCTGTCCCTTTAACCTCCCAGTGATCTCACTCTCTGTCCTTATAATCTCCCCGCGATCTCACTCTCTGTCCCTTTAACCTCCCCGTGATCTCACTCTCTGTCCCATTAACCTCCCCCTGATGTCACTCTCTGTCCCCTTAACTTTCCCGTGATCTCACTGTCTACCCCTTAAACCTCCCCGTGATCTAACTCTCTGTCCCTTTAACATTACCGTGATCTCACTCTCTGTCCCTTTAACCTCCCCGCGATCTCACTCTCTGTCCCTTGAACTATCCCCCGGATCTCACTCTCTGTTCCTTTAAATGTCCCACTGATCTCATTCTCTGTCCCTTTAACCTCCCCATGATCTCACTCTCTGTCACTTTAACCACCCCGTGATCTCACTTTCTGTCCCTTTAACCTCCCCGTGACCTTACTCTCTGTCCATTTAACCTCCCCGTGATCTCAATCTCAGTGCCATTAACCTCCCTGTGATCTCACTCTCTGTCCCTTTAACGTCCCAGTGATCTCACTCTGTCCATTTAATCTTCCCGTGATCTCAATCTCTGTCCATTTAAACTCCCCGTGATCTCATTCTCTGTCCCCTTCACCTCCCTGTGATCTCACTCTCTGTCCCATTAACCTCCCCGTCTTCTAACTCTCTGTCGCATTAACCTCCCCGTAATCTCTCTCTGTCCCATTAACCTGACCGTGATCTCACTCTCTGTCCCGTAATCCTCCCCGTGATCTAAATCTCTGTCCCTTTAAATTCCCAATGATCTCACTCTCTGTCCATTTCTCCTCCCCGTGATCTCACTCTCTATCCCTTAAACCTCCCCGTGATCTCAGTCTCTGTCACTTTAACCTCCACATGATCTCTCTCTGTCGCTTTAACCTCCTCATAATCTCTCACTGTCCCTTTAACCACCCCTTGATCTCAAACTCTGTCCCTTTAATCTCCCAGTGATCTCTGTCTTTCACTTTAAACTCCCCGTGTTCTCACTCTCTATCCCATTAAACTTACCGAGGTATCTCTCTCTGCCCCTTTACCCTCCATGTGATCTCACTCTCTTACCATTTAACCTCCCCGTAATCTCACTCATTTTCCCATTAACCTACCTGTGATCTCACTCTCTGTCCCTTTAACCTCCGTGTGATCTCAATCTCTGTCCCTTTAATTTCCCAGTGATCTCACTCTCTGTCCCTTTAACCTCCCCATAATCTCACTCATTGTCCCGGTAACCTACCCGTAATCTCACGCTCTGTCCCTTTAACCTTCCCGTGATCTCACTCTCTGTCCCTTTAACCTCCCCCTGATCTAGCTCTCTGTCCCTTCACCATCCCCGTAATCTCACACTCTGTCCCTTTAAACTTCCCGTGATCTCACTCTGTCTCTTTAACCTCCCCATGATCACACTCTCTGTCCCTTTAAACTCCCCGTGATCTCACTCTCTGTCCCTTTAACCTCCCCGTGCTCTCACTCTCTGTCCCTTTAACCTCCCTCTGATCTAGCTCTCTGTCCCTTCACCATCCCCGTAATCTCACACTCTGTCCTTTTAAACTTCCCGTGATCTCACTCTCTGTCTCTTTAACCTCCCCATGATCACACTCTCTGTCCCTTTAAACTCCCCGTGATCTCACTCTCTGTCCCTTTAACCTCCCGGTCCTCTCACTCTCTGTCCCTTTAACCTCCAAGTGATCGCACTCAATGTCCCTTTAACCTCCCCGTGATCTCACTCTCTGTCCCTTTAACCTCCCCGTGATCTCACTCTGTCCCTTTAATCTTCCCGTGATCTCAATCTCTGTCCCTTTAACCTGCCCGTGATCTCATTCTCTGTCCCTGTAACCTCCCCGTGATCTCACTCTCTGTCCCATTAACCTCCCCGTGATCTCACTCTCTGTCCCATTAACCACCCCGTGATCTCCCTCTCTGTCCCTTTAACCTCCCCGTTATCTCATTCTGTCCATTTAACCTCCCCATGATCTCACCCTTTGTCCCTTTAACCTCCATGTGATCTCAATCTCTCTACATTTAACCTGCCCATGATATCACTCTCTTTGCATTTAACCATCCTGTGATCTCACTCTGTCCCTTCAACCTTCCCTGATCTCATTCTCTGTTCCTTTAACTGTCCCCCTGATCTCAATCTTTGTCCCTTTAATAGTCCCTGCTCTCTCTCTGTACCTTTATCTGTCCCTGATATCACGCGTTGTCCCTTTAAATGTCCCCCTGATCTCCCTCTCAGTCCCTTTAACTGTCCTTGATCTGACTCTCTGTCCCTATAACTGTTCCTTATCTCAATCTCTGTCCATTTAACATTCCCGTGATCTCACCCTCTTTCCCATTAACCACCCCGTGATCTCACTCTCTGTCCCTTTAACCTCCCGGTGATCTCAATCTCTGTCCCTTTAACCTCCCCGTGATCTCACTCTCTGTCCCTTTAACCTCCCAGTGATCTTACTCTCTGTCCTTATAATCTGCCCGCGATCTCACTCTCTGTCCCTTTAAACTCCCCGTGATCTCACTCTCTGTCCCATTAACCTCCCCCTGATGTCACTCTCTGTCCCCTTAACTTTCCCGTGATCTCAATCTCTATCCCTTAAACCTCCCCGTGATCTAACTCTCTGTCCCTTTAACATTACCGTGATCTCACTCTCTGTCCCTTTAACCTCCCCGTGATCTCACTCTCTGTCCCTTTAACGTCCCAGTGATCTCACTCTGTCCATTTAATCTTCCTGTGATCTCAATCTCTGTCCATTTAACCTCCCCATGATCTCACTTTCTGTCCCTTTCACCTCCCCATGATCTCACTCTCTGTCCCATTAACCTCCCCGTGATCTCACTCTCTGTCCCTTTAAATTCCCCTTGATCTCAATCTCTGTCGCTTTAACCTCCCCGTAATCTCTCTCTTTCCCTTTAACCTCCCCCTGAACTCACTCTCTGTCCCATTAACCTCCCCGTGATCTCACTCTCTGTCATTTAACCACCCTGATCTAGCTCTCTGTCCCTTTAACCTCCCCGTGTTCTCCCTCTATGTCCCTTTAATCTCCCCCTGATCTCTCTCGCCCTTTAACCACCCCCGATCTCGCTCTCTGTCCAGTTAACCTCCCCGTGATCTTACTCTCTGTCCCTATAACCTCCCTGTGATCTCACTCTCTTTTCCTTTTCCTTCCCCCTAATCTAACTCTTTGTCCCTTTAACCTTCCCGTGATATCACTCTCTGTCCCTTTAACCTCCCCTTGATCACACTCTGTCCCTTTAAACACCCCGTGATCTCACTCTCTGTCCCTTTAATCTCCCCCTGATCTCACTCTCTGTCCCTTTAACTTCCCCGTGATCGCACTCTCTGTCCCATTAACTGTCCTCTGATCTCACTCTCTGCCCCTTGAACTGTCCCCCGCATCTCACTCTCTGTTCCTTTAAATGTCCCACTGATCTCACACTCTGTTCGTTTAACTGACCCCCTGATCTCACTCTCAGACCCTTTAACTGTCCTCCTGATCTCACTCTCTGTACCTTTAACTAATGCACTAATCTCACACTCTGTCCCTTTAATTGTCCCCGATGATCTCACTCTCTGTCCCTTTAACCTCCCCGTGATCTCATTCTCTGTCCCTTTAACATCCCTTTGATCTCACTCTCCGTCCCTTTAACTGTCCCTGATCTCACTCTCTGCCCCTTGAACTGTCCCTGATCTCATTCTCTGTCCCTTTATCCTCCCCGTGATCTCACTCTCTGTCCCTTTAAATTCCCAGTGATCTTACTCTCTGTCCCTTTAACCTCCCCGTCATCTCACAGTCTGTCCCATTAACCTCCCCGTGATCTCACTCTCTGTCCCTTTATGCACCCCGTAATCTCACTCTCTGTCCCTTTAACCTCCCCGTCATCTCACTCTCTATCCCTTTAACGTGTCCGTGGTCTCACTCTCGGTGCCTCTAACCTCCCCGTGATCTCACTCTCTGTCCCTTTAATGTCCCAGTGATCTCACTCTGTCCATTTTATCTTCCCATGATCTCAATCTCTGTCCATTTAAACTCCCCGTGATCTAATTCTCGGTCCATTTCACCTCCCCGTGATCTCACTCACTGTCCCATTAACGTTCCCCTGATCTCACTCTCTATCCCTTTAACCTCCCCGTGATATCACTCCCTGTCTTTTTAACCTCCCAGTGATCTCACTCTCCGTCCCTTTAACCTCCCCGTGATCTCATTCTCTGGCCCATTAACCTCCGCCTGATCTCACTCTCTGTCCCTTTAACCTCCCCGTGATCTCACTCTCTGTCCTTTTACCGTCCCCGTGATCTCACTCTCTGTCCCTTTAACCTCCCCGTGATCTCACTCTCTGTCCCTTTAACGTCCCCGTGATCTCACTTTTTGCCCCTATAACCTCCCCATTATCTCACTCTCTGTCCCCTAAACTGTCCCCCTGAACTCACTCTCTGTCCCTTGAACCTCACCGTGATCTCGCCCTCTGTCCCTTTAACCTCCCCGTGATCTCACCCTCTGTCCCTTTAACCTCCCTGTGATCTCACTCTCTGTCTCTTTAACCTCCCCATGATCTCACTCTCTGTCCCTTTAACCTCCCCATGATCTCACTCTGTCCCTTTAACCACCCCGTGATCTCACTCTCTGCCCCTATAACCTCCCCGTGATCTCACTCTCTGTCCCACATTAACCTCTCCGTAATTTCACTCTCTATCTCTATAACCTCCCCCTGATCTCACTCTCTGTCCATTTAATGGTCCACCTGATCTCACTCTCTGTCCCATTAACTGTCCTCTGATCTCACTCTCTGTCCCTTTAACGGCACCCCTGATCTCACTCTCTGCCCCTTTAACTGTCCCTGATCTCACTCTCTGTCCCTTGAACTGTCCCTGATCTCACTCTCTGTCCCTTGAACTGTCCCTGATCTCATTCTCTGTCCCTCTAACCTCCCCGTGATCTCACTCTCTGTCCCTTTAAACTCCCAGTGATCTCACTCTCTGTCCCTTTAACCACCCCTTCATCTCACTCTCTGTCCCTTTAACCTCCCCGTGATCTCACTCTCTGTCCCTTGAAATTTCCCCCAGATCTCACTCTCTGTCCCTTGAACTGTCCCCCGGATCTCACTCTCTGTTCCTTTAAATGTCCCACTGATCTCACTCTCTGTTCCTTTAACTGTCCCCCTGATCTCACTCTCAGACCATTTAACTGTCCTCCTGATCTCACTCTCTATCCCTTTAACCTCCCCGTGATCTCACTCTCTGTCCCTTGAAATGTCCCCCTGATCTCACTCTCTGTCCCTTGAGCTGTCCGCCGTATGTCATTCTCTGTTCCTTTAAATGTCCCCCTGATCTCACTCTCAGACCCTTTAACTGTCCTCCTGATCTCACTCTCTGTACCTTTAACTAATGCCCTAATCTCACACTCTGTCCCTTCAATTGTCCACGATGATCTCACTATCTGTCCCGTTTACCTCCCCGTGATCTCCTTCTCTGTCCCTTTAACCTCCCTTTGATCTCACTCTCTGTCCCTTTAAACTCCCCGTGTTCTCACTCTCTGTCCGTTTAAACCTCCCAGTGATCTCACTCTCTGTCCCATTAACCTCCCCGTGATCTCACTCTCTGTCCCTTTTACTTCCCCGTGATCTCAATCTCTGTCGCTTTAACCACCCCGTAATCTCTCTCTGTCCCTTTAACCTCCCCGTGATTTCACGTCCTGTCCCGTTAACCTCCCCGTGATCTAAATCTCTGTCGCTTTAACTTCCCAGGG
>NW_027599334.1:0-28099 GCF_964194155.1 Cetorhinus maximus | reverse complement strand
GACACACCCGCCCCAGTCACTCGGACACGAACCCCCCCGGTCACTCTGACACACCCCCCAGTCACTCCGACACACCCGCCCCAGTCACTCCGACACAAAAACCCCCCAGTCACTCTGACACACCCCCCCCCAGTCACACCAACACACACCCCCCCACCCAGTCACTCGGACACAAACCCCCCCCAGTCACTTCGACACACATCCCCCAGTCACTCCAACACGCCCCCCACAGTCACACCAACACACACCCTCCCACACAGTCACTCGCACACAAACCCCGCCCAGGCACTCTGACACACCCCCCCCAGTCACACCGACACACACCCCCCCACCCAGTCACTCGGACACAAACCCCCCCCCAGTCACTCTGACACAGAAAACACCCCCAGTCAATCCGACATAGACACCCCCCCCAGTCACCCTGACACAAACACCCCCCCAAGTCACTCCGACACAGACACCTCACCCCAGTCACTCCGACACACACCCCCCCATTCACAAACGACAAACACCCCCGCAGTCACTCCGACCCACACCCCCCCAATCACACCGACACATACACCCCCCCCCAGTCACTCTGACACAAACACCCCCCCCCAGTCAATCCGACACAAACACCTCCCACAATCACTCCGACACAAACACCCCCCCAGACACTCCGACACAAACACCCCCCAGACACTCCGACACAAACACCCCCCCCAGTCAGTCCAACACACGCCCCCCCCAGTCACTCCAACACACTCCCTCAGTGACTCCGAATCACATCCCCCCAGTCACTCCGACACACACCCCCCCCCCATTCAATCCGACACCCACCCCCAAGTCACTCGGACACGCACCCCCCCAGTCACTCCGAGACGCCCCCCCCAGTCACTCTGACACACCCCCCCAGTCACTCCGACACACCCCTCCCCCAGTCACTCCAACACACCCCTCCGCCAGTCATTCCGACACTCACCCCCCCCAGTCACTCCGACGCCCCCCCCCCCACTCACTCTGACACACCCCTCCCCCAGTCACTCCGATACACCCCTCCGCCAGTCACTCCGACACACACCCCCCATTCACTCCGACACAACCCCCCGGTCATTCCGACACAAACACTCCCCCCCAGTCACTCCGACACACACCCCCCCCGGCACTCCGACGCACCCTCCCCCAGATCTCCGACACAAACACCCCCCCCCGGTCACTCTGACACAAACGCCCCCCCGCAATTCACTCTGACACACCCTCCCCCAGAACTCCGACACAATCACCCCTCTCAGTCACTCCGACGCAAACACCACCCCCAGTCAATCCGACACATCGCCCCACTCACTCCAACACAGACCCCCTCTAGTTACTCCTACACACAATCCCCCCAGTCACTCCGACACACCCGCCCCAGTCACTCGGACACGAACCCCCCCGGTCACTCTGACACACCCCCCCAGTCACTCCGACACACCCGCCCCAGTCACTCCGACACAAAAACCCCCCAGTCACTCTGACACACCCCCCCCCAGTCAGACCGACACACACCCCCCCACCCAGTCACTCGGACACAAACCCCCCCCAGTCACTTCGACACACATCCCCCAGTCACTCCGACACGCCCCCCACAGTCACACCGACACACACCCTCCCACCCAGTCACTCGGACACAAACCCCGCCCAGGCACTCTGACACACCCCCCCCAGTCACACCGACACACACGCCCCCACCCAGTCACTCAGACACAAACCCCCCCCAGTCACTCTGACACAGAAACCACCCCCAGTCAATCCGACATAGACCACACCCCCCAGTCACCCTGACACAAACACCCCCCCAAGTCACTCCGACACAGACACCCCACCCCAGTCACTCCGACACACACCCCCCCATTCACAACGACAAACACCCCCGCAGTCACTCCGACCCACACCCCCCAATCACACCGACACATACACCCCCCCCCAGTCACTCTGACACAAACACCCCCCCCCAGTCAATCCGACACAAACACCTCCCACAATCACTCCGACACAAACACCCCCCCAGACAATCCGACACAAACACCCCCCAGACACTCCAACACAAACACCCCCCCCAGTCTCTCCGACACAAACACCCCCCAGACACTCCAACACAAACGCCCCCCTCAGACACTCCGACACAAACACCCCCCAGACACTCCGACACAAACACCCCCCCCAGTCAGTCCAACACACGCTCCCCCCTGTCACTCCAACACACTCCCTCAGTGACTCCGAATCACATCCCCCCAGTCACTCCGACACACACCCCCCAGCAGTCACTCCGACACACACCCCCCTCAGTCACTCCAACACACACCCACCCCAGTTACTCCGACACACCCGCCCAAGTCACTCGGACACACACACCCCCCCGGTCTCTCCGACACACACCCCCACCCAGTCACTCCGACACACCCCCCCCAGAACTCCGACACAAACACCCCCCCAGGTCACTCCGACACAAACACCCCCCCTCAGACACTCTGACACACGCCCCCAAAGTCACTCCAACACATACTTCCCCAGAACTCCTACACAAACACCACCCCCAGTCACTCTGACACACCCCACCCCAGTCACACCGACACACACTCCCCCCAGTCACTCTGACGCACCACCCCCCAGTCACTCTGACACACCACCCCCCCAGTCACACCGACACACACCCCCCCCAGTTACTCTGACACACCACCCCCAGTCACACCATCACACACCCCCCCCAGTCACTCGGACTCACAAACCCCCCAGTCACTCCGACACATCACCCGCCAGTCACTCCGACACACACACCCCCTAGTCACTTCGATACACACCCCCCAGTCTCTCCAACACACCCCCCCGTCACTCTGACACACACCCCCCCAGTCACTCCGACACAACCCCCCAAGTCACTCCGACACACCCCCCCAGTCACTCCAACACACCACCACCATTCACTCTGACACACACCCCCCCAGTCACACCGACACATCCCCCTAGTCACTTCGACACACACCCCCCAGTCACTCCGACACACCACCCCCAGTCACTCCGACACAAGCACCCCACCCTAGTCACTCCGACACACGCTCCCCCAGTCACTCTGACTCTCACCCCCCCAGTCACTCCGACACACTCCCCCCAGTCACTCTGACCCACCCCCCCCAGTCACTCTGACACACTCCCCCCAGACACTCCGACACACACTCCCCCAGTCACTCCAACTCTCACCCCCCCAGTTACTCCGACACACTCCCCCCAGTCACTCCGACACACTCCCCCCCAGTCACTCTGACCCACCCCCCGATTCAGTCCGACACCACCCCCCCCCCAGTCACTCTGACACACCCCCCCCAGTCACTCCGACACCCCCTCCCCCAGATCTCTGACACAAACACCGCCCCCCCCCCGGTCACTCTGACATAAACACCCCCCCAATTCACTCTGACACACCCTCCCCCAGAACTTCGACACAAGCACCCCCCCAGTCACTCCTACACAAACACCCACCCCAGGCAATCCGAAACATCCCCCCCCGTCACTCCGACACACACCCCCCCGTCACTCCGACACACCCTCCCAGTCACTCCGACACACCCCCCAGTCACTCCGACACACCCCCCAGTGACTCCGACACACCCCCCAGTGACTCCGACACACCACCCAGAGTCACTCCGACACACACCCCCCCCCGATCATTCGGACACAAACACTCCCCCCCAGTCACTCCGACACACACCACCCCCGGCACTCCGATGCACCCTCCCCCAGATCTCCGACACAAACACCCCCCCCGGTCACTCTGACACAAACGCCCCCCCGCAATTCACTCTGACACACCCTCCCCCAGAACTCCGACACAATCACCCCTCTCAGTCACTCCGACGCAAACACCACCCCCAGTCAATCCGACACATCGCCCCACTCACTCCAACACAGACCCCCTCTAGTTACTCCTACACACACCCCCCCCAGTCACTCCGACACACCCGCCCCAGTGACTCGGACACGAACCCCCCCGGTCACTCCGACACGCCCCCCCCAGTCACTCTGACACACCCGCCCCAGTCACTCCGACACAAAAACCCCCCAGTCACTCTGACACACCCCCACCCCAGTCACACCGACACACACCCCCCCACCCAGTCACTCAGACACAAACCCCCCCCAGTCACTTCGACACACATCCCCCAGTCACTCCGACACGTCCCCCACAGTCACACCGACACACACCCTCCCACCCAGTCACTCGGACACAAACCCCCCCCAGGCACTCTGACACACCCCCCCCAGTCACACCGACACACACCCCCCCACACCCAGTCACTCGGACACAAACCCCCCCAGTCACTTCGACACACACCCCCCAGTCACTCCGTCACACACCCCCCAAGTCTCTCAGAGACAGACATCCGCCCCAGTCAATCCGACACAGAAACCCCCCCAGTGAATCCGACATAGACACGCCCCCCCAGTCACCCCGACACAAATACCCCCCCAAGTCACTCCGACACAGACACGCCACCCCAGTCACTCCGACACACACCCCCACATTCACAACGACAAACACCCCCGCAGTCACTCCGACACACACCCCCCAATCACACCGACACATACACCTCCCCAGTCACTCTGACACAAACACCCCCCCCCCAGTCAATCCCGACACAAACACCTCCCACAATCACTCCAAAACAAACACCCCCCCCAGACACCTCCGACACAAACACCCCCCCCAGACCCCCTGACACAAACACCCCCCCCAGTCACTCCAACACAAACACCCCCCCCAGACACTGCGACACAAACACCCCCCCCAGACACTCCGACACAAAAACCCCCCTCCAGTCACTCCAACACAAACACCCCCCAGACACTCCGACACAAACACCCCCCAGACACTCCGACACAAACACCCCCCCCCAGACACTCCGACACAAACACCCCCTCAGACACTCCGACACAAACACCCCCCAGACACTCCGACACAAATACCCCCCCAGACACTCCGACACAACACCCCCCAGACACTCCAGCACAAACACCCCCCCCAGTCACTCCAACACAAACACCCCCCAGACACTCCGACACAAACACCCCCCAGACACTCCGACACAAACACCCCCCCAGACACTCCGACACAAACACCCCCCCTCAGACACTCCGACACAAACACCCCCCAGACACTCCGACACAAATACCCCCCCCAGACACTCCGACACAAACACCCCCCAGACACTCCAGCACAAACACCCCCCCCAGTCACTCCAACACAAACACCCCCCAGACACTCCGACACAAACACCCCCCAGACACTCCGACACAAACACCCCCCCAGACACTCCGACACAAACACCCCCCAGACACTCCGACACAAACACCCCCCTCAGACACTCCGACACAAACACCCCCCAGACACTCCGACACAAACACCCCCCCCAGACACTCCGACACAAACACCCCCCCCAGACACTCCGACACAAACACCCCCCCCAGACACTCCGACACAAACACCCCCCAGACACTCCGACACAAACACCCCCCTCAGACACTCCGACACAAACACCCCCCAGACACTCCGACACAAACACCCCCCCAGACACTCCGACACAAACACCCCCCAGACACTCCAGCACAAACACCCCCCCCAGTCAGTCCAACACACGCCCCCTCCAGTCACTCCAACACACTCCCTCAGTGACTCGGACACAAACACCCCATCAGTCACTCCGGCACACACCCCCCCGTCACTCCGACACACCCTCCCAGTCACTCCGACACACCCCCCAGTCACTCCGACACACCCCCCAGTGACTCCGACACACCCCCCAGTGACTCCGACACACCACCCAGAGTCACTCCGACACACACCCCCCCCAGTCACTCCGACACAAACACCCCCCCCATTCACTACGACACAAACACCCCCCACCAGTCACACAAACACAAACATCCCCCCCCAGTCACTCCGACACACAACCCCCCCAGGCACTCCGACACAAACACCCCTCCCAGTCATCCCGACACTAACACCCCCCCCACTCACTCCGACCCAGACACCCCACCCCAGTCACTCCGACACACACCCCCTGACTCCGACACACCCCCACAGTCACTCTGACCCTCCCCATTCACTCCGACACACCTGCCACAGTCACTCCGACGCACCCCCCACCAGTCTCTCCGACAGACACCCCTCCGCAGTCACTCCGACCCACACCCCCCCGTCACACCGACACAAACACGCCCCCCAGTCGCTCCGACACACACCCCCCCAGTCTACCCGACACATACACCCCTCGAGTCAATCCGACACAAACACCCCCCCAGTTACTCCGACACAAACACCCCCCCAGTCACTACGACACAAACACCCCACCCCAGTCACTCCAACACACGCCCCCTCAGTCACTCCGACACACGCCCCCTCAGTCACTCCGACTCTCACCCCCCCATTCACTCCGACACACTCCCCCCAGTCACTCTGACCCACCCCCCCATTCACTCCGACACACACCCCCCCAGTCACTCCGACAAACACCCCCCCAGTCACTCCGACTCTCACCCCCCCAGTCACTCCGACACACTCCCCCAAGTCACTCTGACTCACCCCCCCATTCTCTCCGACACACCCCCCCCAGTCACTCCGACACAAACACCCCCCAGTCACTCCGACACATACCCCCCCCCATTCAATCCGACACCCACCCCCAAGTCACTCGGACACGCACCCCCCCAATCACTCCGACACTCCCTCCCCACAGTCACTCTGACACACCCCCCCCAGTCACTCTGACACACCGCTCCCCCAGTCACTCCGATACACCCCGCGGTCATTCCGACACAAACACTCCCCCCCAGTCACTCCGACACACACCCCCCCCCCGATCATTCGGACACAAACACTCCCCCCCAGTCACTCCGACACACACCCCCCCAGTCACTCCGACACACCCTCCCAGTCACTCCGACACACCCCCCAGTCACTCCGACACACCACCCCCAGTCACTCCGACACACACACCCCCCAGGCACTCCGACACACACCCACCCAGTCACTCCGACACAAACACCCCCATTCACCACGACACAAACACCCCCCCCCAGTCACTCCGACACACAACCCCCCCAGGCACTCCGACACAAACACCCCTCCCAGTCATCCCGACACAAACACCGCCCCCACTCACTCCGACCCAGACACCCCACCCCAGTCACTCCGACACACACCCCCGACTCCGACACACCCCCACAGTGACTCTGACCCTCCCCATTCACTCCGACACACCCCCCACAGTCACTCCGACGCACCCCCCACCAGTCTCTCTGACACACGCCCCTCCGCAGTCACTCCGACCCACACCCCCCCGTCACACCGATACAAACACGCCCCCGAGTCACTCTGACACACACCCCCCCCGGCACTCCGACGCACCCTCCCCCAGATCTCCGACACATACCACCCCCCCCCAGTCACTCTGACACAAGCAGCCCCCCCCAGTCAATCCGACACAAACACCTCCCACAATCACTCCGACACAAACACCCCCCCCAGACACTCCGACACAAACACCCCCCAGACACTCCGACACAAACACCCCCCAGACACTCCGACACAAACACCCCCCCCAGACACTCCGACACAAACACCCCCCCCAGTCACTCCAACACAAACACCCCCCAGACACTCTGATACAAACACCCCCCCCAGACACTCCGACACAAACACCCCCCCCAGACACTCCGACACAAACACCCCCCAGACACTACGACACAAACACCCACCGCGACATTCCGACACAAATACCCCCCAGACACTCCGACACAAACACGCCCCCCCCAGACACTCCGACACAAACACCCCCCAGACCCTCCGACACAAACACCCCCCCGCCAGTCAGTCCAACACACGCCCCCCCCAGACACTCCAACACACTCCCTCAGTGACTCCGAATCACATCCCCCCAGTCACTCTGACACACACCCCCCAGCAGTCACTCCGACACACACCCCCCTCAGTCACTCCAACACACACCCCCCCCAGTTACTCCGACACCCCCCCCCCAGTCACTCCGACACAAACAGCCCCCCGAGTCACTCCGACACAAACACCCCCCCCAGTTACACCGACACAAACACCCCCCGCAGTCATCCCGACACAAACACCCCCCCAGTCACTCCGACACAGACACAGACACCCCACCCCAGTCACTCCGACACACACCCCCCCTCTCTCCGACGCACCCCCCACCAGTCACTCCGACACACACCCCCCCCAGACACTCCGTCACAAACACCCCACCCCAGTCAATCCGACACACACCCCCCCCCAGTCACTTCGACCCACACCCCCCCGTCACACCGACACAAACACCCCCCCCAGTCAATCCGACACAAACAATCCCCCCAGACACTCCGACACAAACACCCCCCCCAGTCAATCCGACACAAACACCCCCCCCAGACACTCAGACACAAACACCCCCCGCCAGACACTCCGACACAAACACCCCACCCCAGTCACTCCGACACCCCCCCCCCAGTCACTCTGACAAACACCCCCCAGTCACTCCGACACACACCCCCCCCCCCATTCAATCCGACACCCACCCCCCAAGTCACTCGGACACGCACCCCCCCAGTCACTCCGACACGCACCCCCCCAGTCACTCTGACACACCCCCCCCAGTCACTCCGATACAGCCCTCCACCAGTCACTCCGACACACACAACCCCCACATTCACTCCGACACAACCCCCCAGTCACTCTGACACACACTCCCCCCAGTCACTCCGACACACCCGCCCCAGTCACACCGACACAAACACCCCCCCCAGTCAATCCGACACAAACAACCCCCCTAGACACTCCGACACAAACACCCCCCCCAGTCAATCTGACACAAACAGCCCCCCCAGACACTCAGACACAAACACACTCCCCCAGTCACTCCGACACACACCCTCCCAGTCACTCCGACACACACCCCCACCAGTCACTCCGACACAAACAGCCCCCCGAGTCAGTCCGACACAAACACCCCCCCCAGTTACACCGACACAAACACCCCCCGCAGTCATCCCGACACAAACACCCCACCCCAGTCACTCCGACACACACCACCGCAGTCACTACGACAAACACCCCTCCCAGTCACTCCGACACACACCCCACCTCTCTCCGACGCACCCCCCACCAGTCACTCCGACCCACACCCCGCCGTCACACTGACACAAACACCTCCCCCCAGTCAATCCGACACAAACGCCCCCCCCAGACACTCAGACACAAACACCCCCCCCAGACACTCCGACACAAACACCCCATCCCAGTCACTCCGACACACACCCCCCCGAGTCACTCCGACCCACACCCCCCCGTCACACCGACACAAACACCCCTCCAGTCAATCCGACACAAACAACCCCCCCAGACACTCCGACACAAACACCCCCCCCCAGTCAATCCGACACAAACACCCCCCCCAGACACTCAGACACAAACACCCCCCGCCAGACACTCCGACACAAACACCCCACCCCAGTCACTCCGACACCCTCCCCAGTCACTCTGACACACCCCTCCCACAGTCACTCCGATACAGCCCTCCGCCAGTCACTCCGACACACACACCCCCCATTCACTCCGACACAACCCCCCAGTCACTCCGACACACACTCCCCCCAGTCACTCCGACACACCCTCCCCCAGAATTCCGACACAAACACCCCCCCCCCCCGGTCATTCCGACACAAACACTCCCCCCCAGTCACTCCGACACACACCCCCCCCCGGGCACTCCGACGCACCCTCCCCCAGATCTCCGACACAAACACCCCTCCCCGGTCACTCTGACACAAACGCCGCCCCGCAATTCACTTTGACACACCCTCCCCCAGGACTCCGACACAAACACCCCCCCCCAGTCACTCCTACGCAAACACCCCCCCTAGTCAATCCGACATATCCCCCCACTCACTCCACAGACCCCCTCTAGTTACTCCTACACACACCCGCCCCAGTCACTCCGACACACCCGCCCCAGTCACTCGGACACGAACCCCCCCGGTCACTCCAACACGCCCCCCCCAGTCACTCCGACACACCCGCCCCAGTCACACCGACACAAACACCCCCCCCAGTCAATCCGACACAAACAACCCCCCCAGACACTCCGACACAAACACCCCCCCCAGTCAATCCGACACAAACACCCCCCCCAGACACTCAGACACAAACACCCCCCGCCAGACACTCCGACACAAACACCCCACCCCACTCACTCCGACACACACCCCCCAGTCACTCTGACAAACACCCCCCCAGTCACTCTGACCCTCCGCCCCATTCACTCCGACAAACTCCCCCCAGTCACTCTGACACACATCTGCCCCAGTCACACCGACACAAACAGCCCCCCCAGACACTCCGACACAAACAGCGCCCCCAGTCACTCCGACACAAACACCCTCCCCCAGTCAATCCGACACAAACACCCCCCCAGTTACTCCGACACAAACACCCCCCCAGTCACTACGACACAAACACCCCCCCCAGTCACTCCGACACACACCCCCTCAGTCACTCCGACTCTCACCCCCCCAGTCACTCCGACACACTCCCCCCAGTCACTCTGACCCACCCCCCCATTCACTCCGACACACACCCCCCCCAGTCACTCCGACTCTCACCCCTCCAGTCATTCCGACACTCACCCCACAGTCACTCCGACACAAACACCCCCCAGTCACTCCGACACACACCCCCCCCATTCAATCCGACACCCACCCCCAAGTCACTCGGATATGCACCCCCCCAGTCACTCCGACACACACCCCCACCCAGTCACTCTGACACACCCCCCCCAGTCGCTCCGACACACCCCTCCCCCAGTCACTCCAACACACCCCTCCGCCAGTCATTCCGACACACACCCCCCATTCACTCCGACACACCCCCCCGGTCATTCCGACACAAATACTCCCCCCCAGTCACTCCGACACACACCCCCCCCGGCACTCCGACGCACCCTTCCCCAGATCTCCGACACATACCCACCCACCCAGTCACTCTGACACAAACAGCCCCCCCCAGTCAATCCGACACAAACACCTCCCACAATCACTCCGACACAAACACCCCCCCAGACACTCTGACACAAACACCCCCCAGACACTCCGACACAAACACCCCCCAGACACTACGACACAAACACCCCCCCAAGACACTCCGACACAAACACCACCCCCCAGTCAGTCCAACACACGCCACCCCCAGTCACTCCAACACACTCCCTCAGTGACTCCGAATCACATCCCCCCAGTCACTCTGACACACACCCCCCAGCAGTAACTCCGACACACACCCCCCTCAGTCACTCCAACACACACCCCCCCCAGTTACTCCGACACACCCGCCCCAGTCACTCGGACACACACCCCCCCCGGTCACTCCGACACACACCCCCCAGTCACTCCAACACACCCCACCAGTCACTCCGACACACACCCCCCCAGTCACTCCGACACAAACAGCCCCCCGAGTCACTCCGACACAAACACCCCCCCCCAGTTACACCGACACAAACACCCCCCGCAGTCATCCCGACACAAACACCCCCCCAGTCACTCCGACACAGACACAGACACCCCACCCCAGTCACTCCGACACACACCCCCCCTCTCTCCGACGCACCCCCCACCAGTCACTCCGACACACACCCCCCCCAGACACTCCGTCACAAACACCCCACCCCAGTCAATCCGACACACCCCCCCCCCCAGTCACTTCGACCCACACCCCCCCGTCACTCCGACACAAACACCCCCCCCAGTCAATCCGACACAAACAACCCCCCCAGACACTCTGACACAAACACCCCCCCCAGTCAATCCGACACAAACACCCCCCCCAGACACTCAGACACAATCACCCCCCGCCAGACACTCCGACACAAACACCCCACCCCAGTCACTCCGACACCCCCCCCCAGTCACTCTGACAAACACCCCCCAGTCACTCCGACACACACCCCCCCCCCATTCAATCCGACACCCACCCCCCAAGTCACTCGGACACGCACCCCCCCAGTCACTCCGACACGCACCCCCCCAGTCACTCTGACACACCCCCCCCCAGTCACTCCGATACAGCCCTCCACCAGTCACTCCGACACACACAAACCCCCCATTCACTCCGACACAACCCCCCAGTCACTCTGACACAAACTCCCCCCAGTCACTCCGACACACCCGCCCCAGTCACACCAACACAAACACCCCCCCCAGTCAATCCGACACAAACAACCCCCCTAGACACTCCGACACAAACACCCCCCCCCAGTCAATCTGACACAAACAGCCCCCCCAGACACTCAGACACAAACACACTCCCCCAGTCACTCCGACACACACCCTCCCAGTCACTCCGACACACACCCCCACCAGTCACTCCGACACAAACAGCCCCCCGAGTCAGTCCGACACAAACACCCCCCCCAGTTACACCGACACAAACACCCCCCGCAGTCATCCCGACACAAACACCCCACCCCAGTCACTCTGACACACACCACCGCAGTCACTACGACAAACACCCCTCCCAGTCACTCCGACACACACCCCACCTCTCTCCGACGCACCCCCCACCAGTCACTCCGACCCACACCCCGCCGTCACACTGACACAAACACCTCCCCCAGTCAATCCGACACAAACGCCCCCCCCAGACACTCAGACACAAACACCCCCCCCAGACACTCCGACACAAACACCCCATCCCAGTCACTCCGACACACACCCCCCCGAGTCACTCCGACCCACACCCCGCCGTCACACTGACACAAACACCCCCCCAGTCAATCCGACACAAACAACCCCCCCAGACACTCCGACACAAACACCCCCCCCAGTCAATCCGACACAAACACCCCCCCCAGACACTCAGACACAAACACCCCCCGCCAGACACTCCGACACAAACACCCCACCCCAGTCACTCCGACACCCCCCCCCAGTCACTCTGACACACCCCTCCCACAGTCACTTCGATACAGCCCTCCGCCAGTCACTCCGACACACACACCCCCCATTCACTCCGACACAACCCCCCAGTCACTCCGACACACACTCCCCCCAGTCACTCCGACACACCCTCCCCCAGAATTCCGACACAAACACCCCCCCCCCCCCGGTCATTCCGACACAAACACTCCCCCCCAGTCACTCCGACACACACCCCCCCCGGGCACTCCGACGCACCCTCCCCCAGATCTCCGACACAAACACCCCCCCCCGGTCACTCTGACACAAACGCCGCCCCGCAATTCACTCTGACACACCCTCCCCCAGGACTCCGACACAAACACCCCCCCCCAGTCACTCCTACGCAAACACCCCCCCTAGTCAATCCGACATATCCCCCCACTCACTCCAACACAGACCCCCTCTAGTTACTCCTACACACACCCGCCCCAGTCACTCCGACACACCCGCCCCAGTCACACCGACACAAACACCCCCCCCAGTCAATCCGACACAAACAACCCCCCCAGACACTCCGACACAAACACCCCCCCCAGTCAATCCGACACAAACACCCCCCCCAGACACTCAGACACAAACACCCCCCGCCAGACACTCCGACACAAACACCCCACCCCACTCACTCCGACACACACCCCCCAGTCACTCTGACAAACACCCCCCCAGTCACTCTGACCCTCCGCCCCATTCACTCCGACAAACTCCCCCCAGTCACTCTGACACACATCTGCCCCAGTCACACCGACACAAACAGCCCCCCCAGACACTCCGACACAAACAGCGCCCCCAGTCACTCCGACACAAACACCCTCCCCCAGTCAATCCGACACAAACACCCCCCCAGTTACTCCGACACAAACACACCCCCAGTCACTACGACACAAACACCCCCCCCAGTCACTCCGACACACACCCCCTCAGTCACTCCGACTCTCACCCCCCCAGTCACTCCGACACACTCCCCCCAGTCACTCTGACCCACCCCCCCATTCACTCCGACACACACCCCCCCAGTCACTCCGACTCTCACCCCTCCAGTCATTCTGACACTCACCCCACAGTCACTCGGATATGCACCCCCCCAGTCACTCCGACACACACCCCCACCCAGTCACTCTGACACACCCCCCCCCCAGTCGCTCCAACACACCCCTCCCCCAGTCACTCCAACACACCCCTCCGCCAGTCATTCCGACACTCACCCCCCCCAGTCACACCGACACCCCCCCCCCAATCACTCTGACACACCCCTCCCCCAGTCACTCCGATACACCCCTCCGCCAGTCACTCCGACACACACCCCCCATTCACTCCGACACACCCCCCCGGTCATTCCGACACAAATACTCCCCCCCAGTCACTCCGACACACACCCCCCCCGGCACTCCGACGCACCCTTCCCCAGATCTCCGACACATACCCACCCACCCAGTCACTCTGACACAAACAGCCCCCCCCAGTCAATCCGACACAAACACCTCCCACAATCACTCCGACACAAACACCCCCCCAGACACTCTGACACAAACACCCCCCAGACACTCCGACACAAACACCCCCCAGACACTACGACACAAACACCCCCCCCAGACACTCCGACACAAACACCACCCCCCAGTCAGTCCAACACACGCCACCCCCAGTCACTCCAACACACTCCCTCAGTGACTCCGAATCACATCCCCCCAGTCACTCTGACACACACCCCCCAGCAGTCACTCCGACACACACCCCCCTCAGTCACTCCAACACACACCCCCCCCAGTTACTCCGACACACCCGCCCCAGTCACTCGGACACACACCCCCCCCGGTCACTCCGACACACACCCCCCAGTCACTCCAACACACCCCACCAGTCACTCCGACACACACCCCCCCAGTCACTCCGACACAAACAGCCCCCCCAGTTACACCGACACAAACACCCCCCACAGTCATCCCGACACAAATACCCCCCCAGTCACTCCGACACAGACACAGACACCCCACCCCAGTCACTCCGACACACACCCCCCCTCTCTCCGACGCACCCCCCACCAGTCACTCCGACACACACCCCCCCCAGACACTCCGTCACAAACACCCCACCCCAGTCAATCCGACACACACCCCCCCCCAGTCACTTCGACCCACACCCCCCCGTCACACCGACACAAACACCCCCCCCAGACAATCCGACACAAACAATCCCCCCAGACACTCCGACACAAACACCCCCCCCAGTCAATCCGACACAAACACCCCCCCCAGACACTCAGACACAAACACCCCCCGCCAGACACTCCGACACAAACACCCCACCCCAGTCACTCCGACACCCCCCCCCAGTCACTCTGACAAACACCCCCCAGTCACTCCGACACACACCCCCCCCCCATTCAATCCGACACCCACCCCCCAAGTCACTCGGACACGCACCCCCCCAGTCACTCCGACACGCACCCCCCCAGTCACTCTGACACACCCCCCCCAGTCACTCCGATACAGCCCTCCACCAGTCACTCCGACACACACACCCCCCCCATTCACTCCGACACAACCCCCCAGTCACTCTGACACACACTCCCCCCAGTCACTCCGACACACCCGCCCCAGTCACACCGACACAAACACCCCCCCCAGTCAATCCGACACAAACAACCCCCCTAGACACTCCGACACAAACACCCTCCCCAGTCAATCTGACACAAACAGCCCCCCCAGACACTCAGACACAAACACACTCCCCCAGTCACTCCGACACACACCCTCCCAGTCACTCCGACACACACCCCCCCAGTCACTCCGACACAAACAGCCCCCCGAGTCAGTCCGACACAAACACCCCACCCCAGTCACTCTGACACACACCACCGCAGTCACTACGACAAACACCCCTCCCAGTCACTCCGACACACACCCCACCTCTCTCCGACGCACCCCCCACCAGTCACTCCGACCCACACCCCGCCGTCACACTGACACAAACACCTCCCCCAGTCAATCCGACACAAACGACCCCCGCAGACACTCAGACACAAACACCCCCCCCAGACACTCCGACACAAACACCCCATCCCAGTCACTCCGACACACACCCCCCCGAGTCACTCCGACCCACACACCCCCGTCACACCGACACAAACACCCCCCCAGTCAATCCGACACAAACAACCCCCCCAGACACTCCGACACAAACACCCCCCCCAGTCAATCCGACACAAACACCCCCCCCAGACACTCAGACACAAACACCCCCCGCCAGACACTCCGACACAAACACCCCACCCCAGTCACTCCGACACCCCCCCCAGTCACTCTGACACACCCCTCCCACAGTCACTCCGATACAGCCCTCCGCCAGTCACTCCGACACACACACCCCCCATTCACTCCGACACAACCCCCCAGTCACTCCGACACACACTCCCCCCAGTCACTCCGACACACCCTCCCCCAGAATTCCGACACAAACACCACCCCCCCCCGGTCATTCCGACACAAACACTCCCCCCCAGTCACTCCGACACACACCCCCCCCGGGCACTCCGACGCACCCTCCCCCAGATCTCCGACACAAACACCCCCCCCCCGGTCACTCTGACACAAACGCCGCCCCGCAATTCACTCTGACACACCCTCCCCCAGGACTCCGACACAAACACCCCCCCCAGTCACTCCTACGCAAACACCCCCCCTAGTCAATCCGACACATCCCCCCACTCACTCCAACACAGACCCCCTCTAGTTACTCCTACACACACCCGCCCCAGTCACTCCGACACACCCGCCCCAGTCACTCGGACACGAACCCCCCCGGTCACTCCGACACGCCCCCCCCCCAGTCACTCCGACACACTCGCCCCAGTCACACCGACACAAACACCCCCCCCAGTCAATCCGACACAAACAACCCCCCCAGACACTCTGACACAAACACCACCCCCCAGTCAATCCGACACAAACACCCCCCCCAGACACTCAGACACAAACACCCCCCGCCAGACACTCCGACACAAACACCCCACCCCACTCACTCCGACACACACCCCCCAGTCACTCTGACAAACACCCCCCCAGTCACTCTGACCCTCCGCCCCATTCACTCCGACAAACTCCCCCCAGTCACTCTGACACACATCTGCCCCAGTCACACCGACACAAACAGCCCCCCCAGACACTCCGACACAAACAGCGCCCCCAGTCACTCCGACACAAACACCCTCCCCCAGTCAATCCGACACAAACACCCCCCCAGTTACTCCGACACAAACACACCCCCAGTCACTACGACACAAACACCCCCCCCAGTCACTCCGACACACACCCCCTCAGTCACTCCGACTCTCACCCCCCCAGTCACTCCGACACACTCCCCCCAGTCACTCCGACACAGCCCCCCCAGAACTCCAACAAAAACACCACCCCCCAGACACTCCGACACATGCCCCCAAAGTTACTCCGACACATACTTCCCCAGAACTCCTACACAAACACCACCCCCACTCACTCCAATACACACCCCCCTAGTCACTTCGACACACACCCCCAAGTCAATCCGACACACACCCCAGTCTCTCCGACACACACCCCCCCAGTCACTCCGACACACCGCCCCAGTCACTCCGACACATACCCCCCCAGTCACTCCGACACACACCCCCCCAGTCACTCCGACACACACCCCCCCAGTCACTCTGACACACACCCCCCCAATCACTCCGACACACCCCCCCAGTCATTCCGACACACTCCCCCAATCACTCCGACACACACCCCCCAGTCACTCCAACACAACCCACCAGTCACTCCGACACACACCCCCCCAGTCACTCCGACACAAACAGCCCCCCGAGTCACTCCGACACAAATACCCCCCCAGTTACACCGACACAAACACCCCCCGCAGTCATCCCGACACAAACACCCCCCAGTCACTCCGACACAGACACAGACACCACACCCCAGTCACTCCGACACACACCACCGCAGTCACTATGACAAACACCCCTCCCAGTCACTCCGACACACAGCCCCCCAGTCACTCCGATACACACCCCACCTCTCTCCGACGCACCCCCCACCAGTCACTCCGACACACACCCCACCCCAGTCACTCCGACACACACCTACGCAGTCACTACGACAAACACCCCTCCCAGTCACTCCGACACACACCACCCCCCAGTCACTCTGACACACACCCCACCTCTCTCCGACGCACCCCCCACCAGTCACTCCGACACACACCCCTCCCAGTCACTCCGACACACACCCCCCCCAGTCACTCCGACACGCACCCCACCTCTCTCCGACGCAGCCCCCACCAGTCACTCCGACACAAACACCCCCCCAGTCAATCCGACACAAACGCCACCCCCCAGACACTCAGACACAAACACCCCCCCCAGACACTCCGACACAAACACCCGCCTCCAGTAACTCCGACACAAACACCCCACCCCAGTCACACCGACACACATCCCCCCCAGTCACTCCAACAAACAACCCTCCAGTCACTACGACTCTCTCCCCCCAGTCACTCCGACACACTCCCCCAGTCACTCCAACACACTTCCCCAGTGACTCCGAATCACATCCCCCCAGTCACTCCGACACACAACCCCCCCAGTCACTCCGACACAAACACCCCCCCCAGTCAATCCGACACAAACGCCCCCCCCAGACACTCAGACACAAACACCCCCCCCAGACACTCCGACACAAACACCCGCCTCCAGTAACTCCGGCACAAACACCCCACCCCAGTCACACCGACACACATCCCCCCCAGTCACTCCAACAAACAACCCTCCAGTCACTACGACTCTCTCCCCCCCAGTCACTCCGACACACTCCCCCAGTCACTCCAACACACTTCCCCAGTGACTCCGAATCACATCCCCCCAGTCACTCCGACACACAACCACCCCAGTCACTCCGACACACAACCCCCCCAGTCACTCCGACAAACACCCCCCCCAGTCACTCCGACAGAAACACGGGCCCCCAGTCACTCCGACACACACCCCCCCAGTCACTCCGACTCACAACCCCCCAGTCACTCCGTCACACACCCCCCCGAGTCCCTCCGACACACCCCACTAGTCACTTCGACACACCCCCACCCAGTCACTCCGACACAGCCCCCCCAGAACTCCAACACAAACACCACCCCCCAGACACTCCGACACATGCCCCCAAAGTTACTCCGACACATACTTCCCCAGAACTCCTACACAAACACCACCCCCACTCACTCCAATACACACCCCCCTAGTCACTTCGACACACACCCCCAAGTCAATCCGACACACACCCCAGTCTCTCCGACACACACCCCCCCAGTCACTCCGACACACCGCCCCAGTCACTCCGACACATACCCCCCAGTCACTCCGACACACACCCCCCCAGTCACTCCGACACACACCCCTCCAGTCACTCTGACACACACCCCCCAATCACTCCGACACACCCCCCCAGTCATTCCGACACACTCCCCCAATCACTCCGACACACACCCCCCAGTCACTCCAACACACCCCACCAGTCACTCCGACACACACACCCCCAGTCACTCCGACACAAACAGCCCCCCGAGTCACTCCGACACAAACACCCCCCCAGTTACACCGACACAAACACCCCCCGCAGTCATCCCGACACAAACACCCCCCAGTCACTCCGACACAGACACAGACACCACACCCCAGTCACTCCGACACACACCACCGCAGTCACTATGACAAACACCCCTCCCAGTCACTCCGACACACAGCCCCCCAGTCACTCCGATACACACCCCACCTCTCTCCGACGCACCCCCCACCAGTCACTCCGACACACACCCCACCCCAGTCACTCCGACACACACCTACGCAGTCACTACGACAAACACCCCTCCCAGTCACTCCGACACACACCCCCCCCAGTCACTCTGACACGCACCCCACCTCTCTCCGACGCACCCCCCACCAGTCACTCCGACACACACCCCTCCCAGTCACTCCGACACACACCCCCCCCAGTCACTCCGACATGCACCCCACCTCTCTCCGACGCAGCCCCCACCAGTCACTCCGACACAAACACCCCCCCAGTCAATCCGACACAAACGCCCCCCCCAGACACTCAGACACAAACACCCCCCCCCAGCCACTCCGACACAAACACCCGCCTCCAGTAACTCCGACACAAACACCCCACCCCAGTCACACCGACACACATCCCCCCCAGTCACTCCAACAAACAACCCTCCAGTCACTACGACTCTCTCCCCCCAGTCACTCCGACACACTCCCCCAGTCACTCCAACACACTTCCCCAGTGACTCCGAATCACATCCCCCCAGTCACTCCGACACACAACCCCCCCAGTCACTCCGACACACAACACCCCCAGTCACTCCGACAAACACCCCCCCCAGTCACTCCGACAGAAACACGGGCCCCCAGTCACTCCGACACACACCCCCCCAGTCACTCCGACTCACAACCCCCCAGTCACTCCGTCACACACCCCCCCAGTTTCTCCTACACCCACCCCCCCAGCCACTCCGACACACACCCCCCCGAGTCCCTCCGACACACCCCACTAGTCACTTCGACACACACCCCCCAGTCACTCCGACACAAACAGCACCCCCAGTCACTCCGACAAAAACACCCCCTCGCAGTCAATCCGACACACCCCACCCCGTCACACCGACACAAACAGCCCCCCCAGTCAATCCGACACAAACACCCCCCAGAATCACTCCGACACAAACACCCCCCCAGACACTCCGACACAAACACCCTCCTCCAGTAACCCCGACACAAACACCCCACCCCAGTCACACCGACACACACCCCCGCCAATCACTCCGACACAAACACCCCACCCCAGTCACACCGACACACATCCCCGCCAATCACTCCGACACACACCCCACAGTCACTCCAACAAACAACCCCCCAGTCACTACGACTCTCTCCCCCCCAGTCACTCCGACACACTCCCCCCAGTCACTCCGACACACTCCCCCCAGTCACTCTGACACATTCCCCCCCAGTCACTCCAGCACACGCCCTCATTCACTCCGACACACTCCCCCCAGTCATTCCGACACATGCCCCCCAAGTAACTCTGACACACTCCCCCCAGTCACTCCGACACACACCCCCCCAGTCACTCCGGCACACACCCCCCCAGTCACTCCGACACACACCCCCCCATTCAGTCCGACACAAACAGCCCCCCCAGTCACTCCGGCACAAACATCCCCCCTCAAGTCACTCCGACTCACCCCCCCCACCCAAGTCACTCTGACAAAATCACCCCCACTCAAGTCACTCCGACACACCCCCCCCACTCACTCCGACGAACCCGCCCCCTCAGTCACTCCGACACAAAGACCCCCCCACCCAGTCACTCCGACACCCCCCACCTGTCACTCTGACACCCCCCCTCAGTCACTCGGACACATATCCCCCCCCCAGTCACTCTGACACACACCCCCCAGTCACTCTGACACACCCCACCAGTCACTCGGAAACACATCCCCCCCCCAGTCACTCCGACACACACCCCCAGTCTCTCCGACACAAACACCCCCACCGTCACTCCGACACTCACCCCCCCAGTCACTCCGACACACCCCTCCCCCAGTCACTCCGTTAAACCCCTCCGCCAGTCACTCCGACACACACCCCCCCCCAGTCACTCCGACACACCCCCCCCAGTCACTCTGATACACCCCTCCCCCAGTCACTCTGACCCACCCCTCCACCAGTCACTCTGACACACACACCCCACATTCATTCCGACACACCCCCCCAGTCACTGCGACACACACTCCCCCAGACCTCCGACACAAACACCCCCCCACCGGTCATTCCGACACAAACACCACCGCCCAGTCACTCCGACACTCACACCCCAGTCACTCCGACCCACCCCTCTGCCAGTCTCTCCGACACACACCCACCTAATCACTCCGACACAAAAACCCCCCAGTCACTCTGACACCCCCACCCCTCAGTCACACCGACACACACCCCCCCACCCAGTCACTCGGACACAAACCCCCCCCAATCACTCCGACACACACCCCCCCGAGTCCCTCCGACACACCCCCGTAGTCACTTCAACACGCACCGCCCCAGTCACTCTGACACACCTCCCCAGTCACTCCAACACAAACAACCCCCCGAGTCACTCCGACACACACCCCCCCCCATTCACTCCGACACACCCCCCACAGTCACTCCGATGCACCCCCCGCCAGTCTGTCTGACACGCACCCTCCCCCCGGTCACTCCGACACAAACACCGCCCCCCCCAGTCACTCCGACACAAACACTCCACCCCAGTCACTCCGACACAAACACCCACCCCCCAGTCACTCCGACAAACATGCCCCCAGTCACTCTGACCCTCCCCCCCATTCATTCCGACACACCCCCCCCCACTCACTCCGACGAACCCGCCCCCTCAGTCACTCCGACACAAAGACCCCCCCCCCCAGTCACTCTGACACCCCCCACCTGTCACTCTGACACCCCCCCCTCAGTCACTCGGAAACATATCCCCCCCCCAGTCACTCTGACACACACACCCCAGTCACTCCGACACACCCCACCAGTCACTCGGAAACACATCCCCCCCCCCAGTCACTCCGACAAACACCCCCACAGTCACTCCGACACACATCCCCACAGTTACTCCAACACACACCCCCCAGTCACTCCGACAAACACCCCCCACAGTCACTCTGACACAAACACCCACCCCCAGTCACTCTGACACACACCCCACCAAGTCACTCTGACACGCACCCCACCCAGTCACTCCGACACTCACCTCCCTAGTCACTCCGACACTCCCCTTCCCCATTCACTCCGACACACCCCTCCGCCAAACACTCCAACACACACCCCCCCAGTCACTCCGAAACCCCACCCAGTCACTTCGATACACCCCTCCCCCAGTCACTCCGATCCACCCCTCCGCCAGTCACTCTGACACACACCCCCCATATTCATTCCGACACACCCCCCCAGTCACTCCGACACACACTCCCCTCAGTCACTGTGACACACCCTCGCACAGACCTCCAACACAAACACCCCCCCCGGTCACTCCGACACAAACACCCCCCCCCAGTCACTCTGACACACACCTCCCCCAGTCACTCCGACACCCTCCCCCAGTCACTCCGACACAAACACCCCCACCGTCACTCCGACACTCACCCCCCCAGTCACTCCGACACACCCCTCCCCCAGTCACTCCGTTAAACCCCTCTGCCAGTCACTCCGACACACACACCCCCCCCCAGTCACTCCGACACACACCCCCCAGTCACTCTGATACACCCCTCCCCCGGTCACTCCGACCCACACACCCCCATCACACCGACACAAACACCCCCCCAGTGTCTCCTACACCCACCCCCCCCGTCACTCCGACACAAACACGACCCCCCAGTCACTCGGACACAAACCCCACCCCAGTCACTCCGACAAAAACACCCCCCACTGTCACTCCGGCACAAACACCACCCCCCCAAGTCATTCCGTCACAAACATCCCCCGCCAGTCACTCCAACACACACCCCCCCCAGTCACTTCGACACACACCCCCAAGTCACTCCGACACACCCCCCCAGTCTCTCCGACACCCCCCCAGTCACACGGACACACACCCTCCCAGTCACTCCGACACAAACACCCCCCCAGTCACTCCGACACACCCCCCCGAGTCAGTCCGACACACACGCCCCCAGTCACTCCGACACATAACACCCCCAGTCACTCCGACACAAATACCCCCCCCAGTCACTCCGACACAAACACCCCCCAGTCACTCCGACACACCCCACCAGTCACTCGGAAACACATCCCCCCCCCCAGTCACTCCGACAAACACCCCCCCAGTCTCTCCGACACCCCCCCA
Source organism: Cetorhinus maximus (assembly GCF_964194155.1). Taxonomy (NCBI): domain Eukaryota; kingdom Metazoa; phylum Chordata; class Chondrichthyes; order Lamniformes; family Cetorhinidae; genus Cetorhinus; species Cetorhinus maximus. The sequence continues at coordinate 4,148 of NW_027599334.1, read as the reverse complement.
GTCACACGGACACACACCCTCCCAGTCACTCCGACACAAACACCCCCCCAGTCACTCCGACACAACCCCCCCAGTCACTTCGACACACACCCCCAAGTCACTCCAACACACCCCCCCAGTCTCTCCGACACCCCCCCAGTCACACGGACACACACCCTCCCAGTCACTCCGACACAAACACCCCCCCAGTCACTCCGACACACCCCCCCGAGTCAGTCCGACACACACGCCCCCAGTCACTCCGACACATAACACCCCCAGTCATTCCGACACAAATACCCCCCCCCACTCACTCCGGCACAAACACCCCCCCAGTCACTCCAACACAAACACCCCCCCAGTCACTTCAACACACCCCACCAGTCACTCCGACACACAACCCCCAGTCACTCCAACACACCCCCCCAGTCACTCCGACACACACCCCCCCGTCACTTCGACACAAACAGCCCCCCCAGTCACTCCGACACAAACACCCCTCCTAGTCAATCCGACACAAACACCCCCCGCAGTCATCCCGACACAAACACCCATCCTAGTCAATCCGACACAAACACCCGCGCAGTCATCCCGACACAAACACCCCCCTCAGTCACTCCGACACACACCCCCCCAGTCACTCCGACACACACCCCCCCTCACTCTGACGCACCCCCCACCAGTCTCTCCGACACACACCCCACCCCCGTCACTCCGACACACTCCCCCCAGTCACTCCGACACATGCCCCCCAAGTAACTCCGACACACTCCCCCCAGTCACTCCGACACACGCCCCCCAAGTAACTCCGACACACTCCCCCCAGTCACTCCGACAAACACCCCCCCAGTCACTCTGACCCTCCCCCCCATTCACTCCGACACACTCCCCCCAGTCACTCCGACACACACCCCCCCAGTCACTCCGACTCACAACCCCCCAGTCACTCCGTCACACACCCCCCCAGTTTCTCCTACACCCACCCCCCCAGCCACTCCGACACACACCCCCCCGAGTCCCTCCGACACACCCCACTAGTCACTTCGACACACACCCCCCAGTCACTCCGACACAAACAGCCCCCCCAGTCACTCCGACAAAAACACCCCCTCGCAGTCAATCCGACACACCCCACCCCATCACACCGACACAAACACCCCCCCCAGTCAATCCGACACAAACACCCCCCAGAATCACTCCGACACAAACACCCCCCCAGACACTCCAACACAAACACCCTCCTCCAGTAACCCCGACACAAACACCCCACCCCAGTCACACCGACACACACCCCCGCCAATCACTCCGACAGAAACACCCCACCCCAGTCACACCGACACACACCCCCGCCAATCACTCCGACACACACCCCACAGTCACTCCAACAAACAACCCCCCAGTCACTACGACTCTCTCCCCCCCAGTCACTCCGACACACTCCCCCCAGTCACTCCGACACACTCCCCCCAGTCACTCTGACACATTCCCCCCCAGTCACTCCAACACACGCCCCCGCAGTCACTCCAACACACTCCCCCAGTGACTCCGAATCACATCCCCCCAGTCACTCCGACAAACACCCGCCCCAGTCACTCCAAAACAAACACCCCCCCCCAGTCACTCCGACACAAACACCCCACCCCAGTCACTCCGACACAAACACCCCACCCCAGTCACTCCGACACAAACACCCCCCCTCCAGTCACTCCGACAAACACCCCCCCAGTCACTCTGACCCTCCCCCCCATTCACTCCGACACACCCCCCCCCACTCACTCCGACGAACCCGCCCCCTCAGTCACTCCGACACAAAGACCCCCCCCCCAGTCACTCTGACACCCCCCACCTGTCTCTCTGACACCCCCCCCTCAGTCACTCGGACACATATCCCCCTCCCAGTCACTCTGACACACACCCCCCAGTCAGTCCGACACACCCCACCAGTCACTCGGAAACACATCCCCCCCCCCAGTCACTCCAACAAACACCCCCACAGTCACTCCGACACACACCCCCACAGTTACTCCAACACACACCCCCCAGTCACTCCGACAAACACCCCCCACAGTCACTCCAACACAAACACCCACCCCCAGTCACTCTGACACACACCCCACCCAGTCACTCTGACACACACCCCCCCAGTCACTCCGACACAAACACCCCTCCTAGTCAATCCGACACAAACACCCCCCGCAGTCATCCCGACACAAACACCCCTCCTAGTCAATCCAACACAAACACCCCCTGCAGTCATCCCGACACAAACACCCCCCTCAGTCACTCCGACACACACCCCCCCAGTCACTCCGACACACACCCCCCCTCACTCTGACGCACCCCCCACCAGTCTCTCCGACACACACCCCACCCCCGTCACTCCGACAGACTCCCCCCAGTCACTCCGACACACGCCCCCCAAGTAACTCCGACACACTCCCTCCAGTCACTCCTACAAACACCTCCCCAGTCACTCTGACCCTCCCCCCCATTCACTCCGACACACTCCCCCCAGTCAGTCCGACACACACCCCCCAAGTAACTCCGACACACACACCCCCAGTCACTCCGACACACACACCCCCAGTCACTCCGACACACCCCCCCCAGTCACTCCGACGAACCCGCCCCTCAGTCACTCCGACACAAACCTGCCCCCAGTCACTCCAACACAAACACCCCCCCCAGTCACTCCGACACCCCCCCACCTGTCACTCCGACACCCCCCAGTCACTCGGAAACACATCCCCCCCCTAGTCACTCCGACAAACACCCCCCACAGTCACTCCGACACAAACACCCACCCCCAGTCACTCTGACACACACCCCACCCAGTCACTCTGACACGCACCCCACCAAGTCACTCCGACACTCACCTCCCTAGTCACTCCGACACTCCCCTTCCCCATTCACTCCGACACACCCCTCCGCCAGTCACTCCGACACACACCCCCCCAGTCACTCCGAAACCCCCCCCCAGTCACTTCGATACACCCCTCCCCCAGTCACTCCGATCCACCCCTCCGCCAGTCACTCTGACACACACCCCCCACATTCATTCCGACACACCCCCCCGGTCACTCCGACACACACTAACCCCAGTCACTGTGACACACCCTCGCACAGACCTCCGACACAAACACCCCCCCCGGTCATTCCGACACAAACACCCCCCCCCAGTCACTCCGACACACACCCCCCACGTCACTCCGACACACCCTCCCCCAGATCTCTGACACAAACACCCCCCCCAGTCACTCCTACACAAACACCGCCCCCAGTCAATCCGACACATCCCCCCACTCACTCCGACACACACCCCCCCCAGTCACTCCGACACACACCACCCTCCAGTCACTCCGACACACCTGCCCCAGTCACTCGGGCACGCACTCCCCTGGTCACTCTGACACGGCCCCCCCCAGTCACTCCGACACACACCACCCCTCAGTCACTCCGAGATGCCCCCCCCAGTCACTCCGACACACCCCTTCCCCAGTCTCTCCGACACACACCCCCCTAATCACTCCGAAACAAAAACCCCCCAGTCACGCTGACACACACCCCCTTGTTTCTCCGACACAAACCCCCCCCCAGTCACTCCGACACACACCCCCCTGAGTCCCTCCGACACCCCCCCTAGTCACTTCGACACACACCCCCAGGCACTCCGACACACCCCCCCAGTCACACCGACACACACCCCCCCACCCAGTCACTTGGTCACAAACCCCCCACCCCCAGTCACTCCGACACACACCCCCCGAGTCCCTCCGACACACCCCTCTAGTCACTTCGACATGCACCCCCCAGTCACTCCGACACACACCCACCCCATTCACTCTGACACACACCCCACAGTCACTCCGATGCACTCCCCACCAGTCTCTCTGACACACACACCCCCCCGGTCACTCCGACCCACACCCCCCCATCACACCGACACAAACACCCCCCCAGTCACTCTGACACAAACACCGCCCCCCCAGTCACTCTGACACACACCCCCACAGTCACTTCAACACACACCCCCCAGTCACTCCGACAAAAACACCACCCCAGTCAATCCGACAAACACCTCCCAGTCAATCCGACTCACACCCCCCCAGTCACTCCGGCACACACCCCCAGTCACTCCAACACACACCCCCAGTATCTCCTCCACCCAC
>NW_027599333.1:7500-28100 GCF_964194155.1 Cetorhinus maximus | reverse complement strand
TGTGTATAATTATATATATGTGTGTGTGTTTGTGTGTGTATAATTATAAATATATATTTGCATGTATATAATTATATATATGTGTGTGTGTTTGTGTGTGTATAATTATAAATATATATTTGCATGTATATAATTATATATCTGTGTGTGTATATAATTATATATATGTGTGTGTATGATTATATATATATGTTTGTGTGTGTATAATTATATATATGTGTGTATGTGTTTGTGTGTGTATAATTATATATATCTGTGTGTGTATAATTATATATATGTGTGTGTGTTTGTGTGTGTATAATTATAAATATATATTTGCATGTATATAATTATATATCTGTGTGTATATAATTATATGTGTGTGTGTTTGTGTGTGTATAATTATATATATATGTGTGTATGATTATATATATATGTTTGTGTGTGTTTGTGTGTGTATATAATTTTATATATATATATATGTGTGTGTGTGTGTGTGTGTTTGTGTGTGTATATAATTTTATATATATATATATGTGTGTGTGTGTGTGTTTGTGTGTGTATATAATTTTATATATATATGTGTGTATATAATTATATATATATATGTGTGTGTGTTTGTGTGTGTATATAATTTTATATATATATATATGTGTGTGTGTTTGTGTGTATATAATTTTTATATATATATATATATATGTGTGTGTGTGTATAATTATATATATGTGTGTGTGTGTATAATTATATATATGTGTGTGTGTGTATAATTATATATATGTGTGTGTGTGTATAATTATATATATGCGTGTGTGTGTGTATAATTATATATATGTGTGTGTGTGTGTGTATATAATTATATATATGTGTGTGTGTGTGTGTATAATTGCGGGTGAAGGACAGAAATGTGAAGGGATAGTGGGTGACAAGCTGACCCGTCAGATTCCTTTCAACACACAGGGTCATCACCAGGGTGCAATGGTTTTGGCGCCCTTTGCATTTTAAGATGTGCGGCACTCAGGCTGTGTGAAATTCTGGGGAGGAGGGTTGCTCTGGCTCCGTGCTCGCTCTGCCTGTCTTGGTGAAGGGAAGGGTGTGCGAGTTTCAGCTGACGACCCCCGGTCGTACGGCACTGACGAAGCTCTTAAAACAGCATTGAACGCCCAGGCACCACACAGCTACTGAAAATATTAACAAGCAAATTGCAATACCTGCACACAGAATTATGCAGACGTACACACACACGTAAATATAATGGAATATATGTTCACATGCACATCTATATAATATCCAACACACATAAACCTACATATGTACAACTGAACACACACACACACATATATTGATTGAACATATATAAACACACGTCGATATATGACTGAATTAACATAACATATATAACATTAAACACACACACACATACATATATTGATTGAATACATATAAACACGCGCTTATATATGATTAAATATACATTTAAACACACACATAAATATTGATTGAACGTAGATAAACGCACGCCGATATATGATTGAATTAACATAACTTATATAACATTAAACACACACACACATACATATATTGATTGAATACATATAAACATGTGCTTATATGTGATTAAATACACATAACATATATACATTTAAACACATATATATTGATTGAACGTAGATAAACGCACGCCGATATATGATTGAATACACATAACATATATAAAATTAAACACACACACACGCATATATTAATTGAACATAGACAAACGCACGTCGACATATGATTGAATATACACAACGTTTATAAAATCAAACACACATAAACACGCACACATATATATATTGATTGAACATATATAAACGCACGCCGATAGATGATTGAATCTACATAACATAAACAAAATTAAACACACACATATATAGATTGAACATATATAAACGCACGACGATATATGATTGAATCTACATATATACAAAATTAAACACACATATATATAGATTGAACATATATAAACGCACGACGATATATGATTGAATCTACATAACATATACTAAATTAAACACACACACACACAAATATAATTGAACACACATAAATGCACACATATATTTATAAATTAAACGCAGAAACACATACACACACGCACATATAAATTGAACACACATAAACACGCACATACATATACAATTCAATATAGATAAGTGCATGTGTTAATTGGACATATACACACACACACATATACATGTACAACTGAATATACACAGACACATACCAATGTATAATTAAGCACACAAACATATGGACATGAACACACACTCATTCGCACCGACTTATGTATCTGTGGTGTCCACATTGACAGATCCTTTGCCCCTTAACCTTGCTCGGCTGGGATTTATTGGCGAAAGTTTTCGAATATATATATATATATATATATAAATAAATACTCGATGGAGATCAGAAAAGCTGGTTCAGGAGACCCAGGGCTGGTTTATTTTTTTTAAAGTGGAAATCCCCTGTCCCTTTGTGTTGAATCAGGCAGGGTTGGGTATGAGCGATTTATATTTACAATGGTTTACATCAGAATTGGGGTTTGGACATCAGCTGTTTCGGTTTCACGGGGGGATGGGGGGGTGGGTGGGGGTGGGGGTGGTGACCGAGGAGGAGACGGCAGCGGGTGATAGGAGGAGAGGGGATGTGTCGAGGGACGACCCGAACGTGGACATTGAGGGAATGAGAGAGGCGGGAGTGTGGCCGGAAGACTCGCCAAGTGACCATAACACGTAGATTTATTCCACCCCACCCACACACCCCGCCCCCCCACACACAACCACCACCTCGCGAAAAGTACACTTTTAACATTATTTAACATTATAACTCTCCCCCACCCCCACACCCACCCACCCCCTGGGAAAGCAAACCTGGGGGTGTCAGGGACTGGTCGGGATAGGAGGGGGTGGGGGTCTGTGTAGGAGCTGGGGGTGGGGATTAGGGTTGTGTGTTGGGGTAAGAGAGGCACTGGGGGGTGGGGTACAAGAGCTGGGGATTGGGGATTAGGGTTGTGTGTTGGGGGTAGAGAGGCACTGGGGGTGGGGGACAAGAGCTGGGGATTGGGGATTAGGGTTGTGTGTTGGGAGTAGAGAGGCACTGGGGGTGGGGGACAAGAGCTGGGGATTGGGGATTAGGGTTGTGTGTTGGGGGTAGAGAGGCACTGGGGGTGGGGGACAAGAGCTGGGGATTGGGGATTAGGGTTGTGTGTTGGGGGTAGAGAGGCACTGGGGGGTGGGGTACAAGAGCTGGGGATTGGGGATTAGGGTTGTGTGTTGGGGGTAGAGAGGCACTGGGGGTGGGGGACAAGAGCTGGGGATTGGGGATTAGGGTTGTGTGTTGGGGGTAAGAGAGGCACTGGGAGTGGGGGACAAGAGCTGGGGATTGGGGATTAGGGTTGTGTGTTGGGGGTAAGAGAGGCACTGGGAGTGGGGGACAAGAGCTGGGGATTGGGGATTAGGGTTGTGTGTTGGGGGTAGAGAGGCACTGGGGGTGGGGGACAAGAGCTGGGGATTGGGGATTAGGGTTGTGTGTTGGGGGTAGAGAGGCACTGGGGGGTGGGGTACAAGAGCTGGGGATTGGGGATTAGGGTTGTGTGTTGGGGGTAGAGAGGCACTGGGGGTGGGGGACAAGAGCTGGGGATTGGGGATTAGGGTTGTGTGTTGGGGGTAGAGAGGCACTGGGGGTGGGGGACAAGAGCTGGGGATTGGGATTAGGGTTGTGTGTTGGGAGTAGAGAGGCACCGGGGGTGGGGGACAAGAGCTGGGGATTGGGATTAGGGTTGTGTGTTGGGAGTAGAGAGGCACCGGGGGTGGGGGACAAGAGCTGGGGATTGGGATTAGGGTTGGGTGTTGGGGGTAGAGAGGCACTGGGGGCGGGGGACAAGAGCTGGGGGTGGGGGTTAGGGTTGTGTGGGGGCGGGGGATGGGGCAGAGAGGCATTGGGGGGCGGGGCGGGGGATAGGAGCTGGGGGTGGGGTTTAGTGTTGTGTGGGGAAGGAGAGATGCTTTGGGGGTGGAGGGTGGGAGCTGGGGGTGGTGAATAGAGTTGGGTGCAGAGAGGCATTGGGGTGGGGAGTAGGAGCTGGGGATGGGAATTAGGGTTATTTGGGGGGGGAGAGATTCTTTGGGGGGGTGGGGAGTGGGAGCTAGGGATGGGGAATAGGGTTATGTGGGGGTGGGGGGGAGAGATGCAATGGGGAGTGGGAGCTGGGGATGGGGGTTAGGGTTGTGGAGGGGGTGGGGTGTTTACTGGCTGGGGGGAGAGACGCCATCAATCAGCCTCCCGGGATTTCGGGGAAAACCCGCCATCGCTGCAGCTGCTGCTGTCAGTTTTACAACCGGATTATTGACTTTCGACAGATTCCGCAGCATTTTTAAAAACATTTTCGTAGCGGGCGGGGGTGGGGAGGTGGGAGTGGGGAGGTGGGAGTGGGGTGGTGGGGGTGGGGAGGTGGGGGTCGGGGTGGGGAGGTGGGGGGTGGAGAGGTGGGAGTGGGGGGGTGGGGGTGGGGAGGTGGGGGTCGGGGGTGGGGAGGTGGGGGGTGGGGAGGTGGGGGTCGGGGGTGGGGGGTGGGGAGGTGGGGGTGGGGAGGTGGGGGTCGGGGTGGGGAGGTAGGGGGTGGGGAGGTGGGGGTCGGGGTGTGGAGGTGGGGGGTGGGGAGGTGGGGGTCGGGGTGGGGAGGTGGGGCGTGGGGAGGTGGGGGGTGGGGAGGTGGGAGTGGGGTGGTGGGAGTGGGGTGGTGGGGGTGGGGAGGTGGGGGGTGGGGAGGTGGGGGTCGGGGGTGGGGGGTGGGGAGGTGGGGGTGGGGAGGTGGGGGTCGGGGTGGGGAGGTAGGGGGTGGGGAGGTGGGGGTCGGGGTGTGGAGGTGGGGGGTGGGGAGGTGGGGGTCGGGGTGGGGAGGTGGGGCGTGGGGAGGTGGGGGGTGGGGAGGTGGGAGTGGGGTGGTGGGAGTGGGGTGGTGGGGGTGGGGAGGTGGGGGTCGGGGGTGGGGAGGTGGGGGTCGGGGTGGGGAGGTAGGGGGTGGGGAGGTGGGGGTCGGGGTGTGGAGGTGGGGGGTGGGGAGGTGGGGGGTGGGGAGGTGGGAGTGGGGAGGTGGGAGTGGGGTGGTGGGAGTGGGGTGGTGGGAGTGGGGAGGTGGGGGTCGGGGTGTTGGGGTGGGGGGTGGGGAGGTGGGGGTCGGGGTGTTGACATCTGCTCTGCAAAGTATCTTAAAACTAACCGGCTAGGAGACAGGAGGGAGGTGCAAACATTACATTTAGCCTGACTTGTTTTTTCTTTAGTAGATATCCGCACCTCTCCAATGTTTAAAATAAAAACCTCCCTGAGAGGGGACATTCCTGGATCGACTCGCCCCATCTCTACAGAATAAGGTTTGAAAGGACCACGGGCAAATTATATTCAATTCCTCCTAAAAACAAATATCATAATCACACTCAGGCTGTGGAGGATTGTTACTCCTGGGGGAAGAACGAAATGTCTCTTGTATCGGAGTGTATTTGTCTGTAGGTGTGTGTGTGTGGGAGACAGAGACAGGGAGAGGGAGAAACAGCGTGTGTGTGAGAGAGAGAGAGAAACAGTGTGTGTGAGTGAGAGAGAGCGAGAGAGACAGGGAGTGTCTGTGGGAGAGAGAGAGGGAGAAACAGCGTGTGTGTGTGAGAGAGAGAGAGACAGTGTGTGTGAGTGAGAGAGAGAGAGAGAGAGACAGGGAGTGTGTGTGGGAGAGAGAGAGAAACAGTGTGTGTGAGTGAGAGAGAGAGAGAGAGAGACAGGGAGTGTGTGTGGGAGAGAGAGAGAAACAGTGTGTGTGAGTGAGAGAGAGAGAGAGAGAGAGAGACAGGGAGTGTGTGTGGGAGAAAGAGAGAGATAGGGAGAAACAGCGTGTGTGAGAGAGAGACAGTGTGTGCGTGAGAGAGGGAGAGAGAAACAGTGTGTGTGAGTGAGAGAGAGAGAGAGAGAGAGAGAGACAGGAAGTGTGTGGGAGAGAGAGAGAGAAACACTGTGTGTGAGTGTGTGAGTGAGAGAGAGAGAGAGAGTGTGTGGGAGAGAGAGAGAAACAGTGTGTGTGAGTGAGAGAGTGAGAGAGAGAGACAGGGAGTGTGTGTGGGAGAGAGAGAGAAACAGTTTGTGTGAGTGTGTGAGTGAGAGAGAGAGAGAGAGTGTGTGGGAGAGAGAGAGAAACAGTGTGTGTGAGTGAGAGAGTGAGAGAGAGAGACAGGGAGTGTGTGTGGGAGAGAGAGAGAAACAGTTTGTGTGAGTGAGAGAGTGAGAGAGAGAGACAGGGAGTGTGTGTGGGAGAGAGAGAGAGAGAGAGAGAAACAGTGTGGGTGTGAGAAGGAGAGAGAGATAGAGAGAGTGTGTATGTGTGGGAGAGAGAGAGACAGCGCGTGTGTGTGTTTGGGAGAGAGTGCGTTTGTGTGTGCGTGAAAGGGAGAGACAGAGAGTGTGTGTGTATATGTGAATGTGAGTGTGTGTCCGTGTGAGTGCGTGTGTGTATGTGTGTGTGTGAGAGAGAGTGTGTGTGTGAGTGTGAGAGTGTGTGTGTGTGTCTGTATGTGTGTGAATGTGTGTGTATATGTGTATGCGTGAGTGAATGTGTGTCTGTGTGTGTATCAGAGTGTGAGTGTTTGTGTCTGTGTGTGGGAGTGGAAGTGCGTGTATAAGTGTGTGAGTGTGTGTGTGAGTGAGTGAGTATGTGTGTGTTTGTGAGTGTGTGTGTGTGTGTGTGAGTGAGAGTGTAGGGTTGGGGAGAGCAAGGGGAACAAGACTGAGAAACAGTCACACGGACATCAGACAGTACGAATTAAACCCAACATTAAAACGCTCTTCATCAATAGGACTTCTCTTAATAGACTTCTGGGCCGAGAGGGGAAGGACAAACTCACACTTTCAAACACACACTCTCTCTCTCTCTCTCACACACACACACACACACACACAGACACACAAATCGTTCGTGTCCTTTAAGTGAAAGACAGTCACGAACACGTTACAGAGAGAAGGTGAGAGGGAGCAGCATTCATTCTACACACAAAAACCCGGCACAGAGACGGGGAGATAAGGAGGGCACCATTCACTTACTGCAAGGCTCAACTCGGTGAAGATCCCGGGGTGCCTCGCAGTCCGCCTGAGAGGGGCAGGGGGTGGATGTGTGAGTGTGTGTGTGTATGGGAGGGGTGTGTGGTGAGGCCAGGGAGGGGGGGAAGGAAGGTGGGGAGTCTGTGAAAGTGTTTTCGTATTCCCATCAAACCCCCCACCCCGAATAACATCACACCCCATGCTCCCCCACCCCACCCCACACAACTACTTCCCCAGGAAATGGGACTGGCCTAGATCGGATTTCAAAGGGACCTCCGCCTTGCAATGGAAGCGGGACATCATTCAGCACCGCAATGGATCCGGGCGCAGAGATCCCAGCTGCACAGAGCCGGCTGGTTAAACACTCACAAACCACCTCCAGGTGTACGCTCAGAGAGGGTGAGGGCGTGAATAGAGGCGTAGGAGATAGAGAGAAGAGGTAGATAAATAGAGAGAGAGATAAATAGATAGAGAAACAGAGATAGAGAGAGAGAGAGAGATAGAGAAACAGAGAGATAGAGAGATAGAGATAGATAGAGAAACAGAGATAGAGTGAGAGAGAGAGATAGAGAAACAGAGAGATAGAGAGAGCGAGAGAGATAGATAGAGAAACAGAAAGATAGCGAGAGAGAGAGAAACAGAGAGATAGATATAGATAGATAGATAGATAGAGAAACAGAGATAGAGATAGAGAGACAGAGAGATAGAGAGATAGAGATAGAGAGGCAGAGATAGATAGATAGATAGATAGATAGATAGATAGATAGATAGATAGATAGATAGATAGATAGATAGATAGATAAAGAGAGATAGATAGATAGATAGATAAAGAGAGATAGATGGATAGATAGATAGATAGATAAAGAGAGATAGATGGATAGATAGATAGATAGATAGATAGATAGATAGATAGATAGATAGATAGATAGATAGATAGATAGATAGATAGATAGATAGATAGATAGATAGATAGATAGATAGATAGATAGATAGATAGATAGATAGATAGATAAAGAGAGATAGATGGATAGATAGATAGATAAAGAGAGATAGATGAATAGATAGATAGATAAAGAGAGATAGATGGATAGATAGATAGATAGATAGATAGATAGATAGATAGATAGATAGATAGATAGATAGATAGATAGATAGATAGATAGATAGATAGATAGATAGATAGATAGATAGATAGATAGATAGATAGATAGATAGATAGATAGATAGATAGATAAAGACAGATAGACAGACAGATAGATAGATAGATAAAGAGAGATAGATGGATAGATACATAGATAAAGAGAGATAGATGGATAGATAGATAGATAAAGAGAGATAGATGGATAGATACATAGATAGATAGATAGATAGATAGATAGATAGATAGATAGATAGATAGATAGATAGATAGATAGATAGATAGATAGATAGATAGATAGATAGATAGATAGATAGATAGATAGATAGATAGATAGATAGATAGATAGATAGATAAATAATAGCTAGATAGATAGATAAATAAATAGATAGATAATGGCTAGATAGATAGATAAATAATAGATAGATAGATAGACAGACAGACAGACAGACAGACAGACAGACAGACAGACAGACAGACAGACAGATAGATAGATAGATAGATAGATAGATAGATAGATAGATAGATAGATAGATAGATAGATAGATAGATAGATAGATAGATAGATAGATAAAGAGAGATAGATGGATAGATAGATAGATAAAGAGAGATAGATGAATAGATAGATAGATAAAGAGAGATAGATGGATAGATAGATAGATAGATAGATAGATAGATAGATAGATAGATAGATAGATAGATAGATAGATAGATAGATAGATAGATAGATAGATAGATAGATAGATAGATAGATAGATAGATAGATAGATAGATAGATAGATAGATAGATAAAGACAGATAGACAGACAGATAGATAGATAGATAAAGAGAGATAGATGGATAGATACATAGATAAAGAGAGATAGATGGATAGATAGATAGATAAAGAGAGATAGATGGATAGATAGATAGATAGATAGATAGATAGATAGATAGATAGATAGATAGATAGATAGATAGATAGATAGATAGATAGATAGATAGATAGATAGATAGATAGATAGATAGATAGATAGATAGATAGATAGATAGATAGATAGATAGATAGATAGATAGATAGATAGATAAAGAGAGGTAGATAGATAGATAGATAGATAGATAGATAGATAGATAGATAGATAGATAGATAGATAGATAGATAGATAGATAGATAGATAGATAGATAGATAGATAGATAGATAGATAGATAGATAGATAGATAGATAGATAGATAGATAGATAGATAAAGAGAGATAGATAGATAGATAGATAGAGAGATAGATGGATGGATAGATAGATAAAGAGAGATAGATAGATAGATAGATAGAGAGATAGATGGATGGATAGATAGATAAAGAGAGATAGATAGATAGATAAAGAGAGATAGATAGATAGATAAAGAGAGATAGATAGATAGATAGATAGATAGAGAGATAGATGGATGGATAGATAGATAAAGAGAGATAGATAGATAGATAGATAGATAGATAGATAGATAGATAAAGAGAGATAGATAGATAGATAGATAGAGAGATGGATGGATAGATAGATAAAGAGAGATAGATAGATAGATAGATACTGAGGAGGGGAATAGCGAGCTTGAGATAGACGGAATTCGCCAGTATTCTGAGGTCTGTCCATCTGTCTGTCTTTGTCTATCTATCTGTCTGTCTGTCTGTCTGTTTGTCTATCTATCTATCTATCTATCTATCTATCTATCTATCTATCTATCTATCTATCTATCTATCTATCTGTCTGTCTGTCTGTCTGTCTGTCTGTCTGTCTGTCTGTCTGTCTGTCTGTCTGTCTATCTATCTATCTATCTATCTATCTATCTATCTATCTATCTATCTATCTATCTATCTATCTATCTATCTATCTATCTATCTATCTATCTATCTATCTATCTATCTATCTATCTTTCCATCTATCTATCTATCTTTCCATCTATCCATCTCTCCATCTCTCCATCTCCCTATTGAATATCTATCCATCTATCTCTCCCGCTCTCTCTCCATCACTGAAGGCACTTGGGCAGTGAATTCCAGACACTCACTACCCTCTGCGTAAAAAAAATGTTCTTCCTCATGTTCCCCACCCCCTGCACCTTCTGCCACTTATCTCGAATCGATGTGTCCCCTGGTTCTAGAATTCTCCCCCAAGCGAGAAACAAATTTTATCCTGTCCGCTCCCCTCATCATTTTAAACAAACCGTAGAAAAGTGACGGAGCAGAAAGGGGCCATTCGGCCCATCGTGCCTGTGCTGGCCACAAAGAGAAAAAGAAACTAGCCCCTCGTTTTAATCCCACTTTTCGCGCTGGCTAAAATAAATTCTCTTGAGTGCAGTTCAAGAATTGCGTGACCACTGTGCCCTTCACACTGCTGGTATCCCAATTGATATTAGGGTAGTTGAAGCCCCCCAACGATTACTGCCCTATTGTTTCTGCACTGAGTAATGTGCCTACATATTCGCTCTTCCACCCACCCACCCACCCTCACTATTTGGGGGTCTGTAGTACACTCCCAGTGGTGTGGCTGCCCTCTTTATTATTTCTGAGCTCAACCCACATGGCCTCATCTGATACAATCATCCCTCCTCACAGCTGCAATTGATTCTCCAACCAATAATGCTACAGCCACCCACCTTTTCTCACCCTCTTCCCTTAACAGCACGAACAAATCTCCCTGCAAGGATACCCGTCCCAGTCCTGTTCAGGCACAGGCCGCCCGGCTTGTACAGGTCCCGCCTTCCCCAGAACCGGTCCCCAATACCCCAGGAATCTGATGCCCGCCCTCCTGAGCCAGCTTTCCAACTGCGCGTATATTCGTCCGATTCTCCTATTTCCAAACTCGCGTGCACGTGGGACTGGGAGTAACCCTGAGGTTACTGCTTTAGTGGTCCTGCCGTTCCATCTCCTTTCCGGGCTCCCTGAAACCTTCCTCACTCGACGCTCCGTTTAGTTTGTCATCCCTCCTCACAGCCATTGGTCATTGGTTATTTTCAAAGCTATCGGCCAGGCCTTTGCGAAAGTGTTTAAAATTAAAACTGATTCCGTTTGACGTAATTGTATTCTCTGTGACAGATGATCTCCAAATACGTTTTTATTAACTGCTTTGTTGTTATTTCAGTTCTGCTCTTTGTATTTCTGATCTTGTAGCAATGTTTGAGCGAAACTTGTGGCAAATAAAGGTTGCTAAAGACAGTGAGGGGCATTGGGAATAAAACTGCATTTCATTCTTTTGGTTTTTGTGTGTGTGTGTGGGTGGATGAGAATGTGTGTATGTGACTGTGTGTGTGAATGGGTGTGTCTGTGTGTGTGTGTGTGAGTCCCTGTGTGTATGTGTGTGAGTGCATGTGTGTGCGTGAGTGTGTGCGTGTCTGTGTGTGAATGTTTGTGTTTATATGTGTGTGTGTGTATGTGGGTGCGTATATGTGAATGGGTGTCTGAATATGTGTGAGTGTGTGTGTGTCTGTAAGTGTGTGTGTATCTGAGTGTGTATGTTTGTGTGTGTGTGTATGTGCATGTGTGTGTGTGTGAGTTTGTGTGTGAGTGCATGTGCAGGAGAGTGTGTGTCTGTGTGTGTGTGTATGTGGGTGCGTATATGTGAATGGATGTCTGAATATGTGTGAGTGTGTGTGTGTCTGTAAGTGTGTGTGTATCTGAGTGTGTATGTTTGTGTGTGTGTGTATGTGCATGTGTGTGTGTGTGAGTTTGTGTGTGAGTGCATGTGCAGGAGAGTGTGTGTCTGTGTGTGTGTGTGTGAGTACGTGTGCAGAAGAGTGTGTTTATGTGAGTGTGAGTGCGTGTCTGAGTGTGCAGGAGAGTGTGTGTGTCTGTGTGTGTTTGTGTGTGTGAGTATGTGTGCAGGAGAGTGTGTGTGTCTGTGTGTGTTTGTGTGTGTGAGTATGTGTGCAGGAGAGTGTGTGTGAATGTGTGTGAGTGCATGTGTGTGCAGGAGAGTGTGTGTGTCTGTGTGTGTGAGAGTGTGAATACATGTGCAGGAGAGTGTGTGTGAATGTGTGTGAGTGCGTGTGTGTGCAGGAGCGTGTGTGTGTGTGTATGAGTGAGTGAGTGGCTGAGTATGTGTGAGTGTGTGTGTGTGCCTGTAGGTGTGTGTGAGGGTGTTTGTTTACAACGGTGTGTACATGTGATTAATTTTTCTGTGTGAGCGATTTGTGTGTTAATATGTGAATAGCGGACTTTTCTGTGTCATCTCCTTTGTGTTCATGTACGTGTGTATGCGCCTGTAAGAGTCCGTCTGTCTGTCTGTCTGTCTGTCTGTCTGTCTACCTCTGCGGATACAGACTTGCAGCCAAGGTGTGATGGATGATTAATCGGGCGCAGTTCAATTTCAGTTAAACTCACCGCGAGTGAGCGGGGGCGAGAAAGATGGCCCATTCAGCGCCTGATGATGTCGAAGGGCCCTCTACCTCCCCCACCCCCTTCTCTCGGCGGCAATTAAGGTTTTGCTGGGCTGGGTTTTATGGGCTGCCGCGGGAGGGATGGAGAGGATGAAAGGGAAGGATGGGAACAAAGCACCTACAGTGGGACAAATTATGGCCCTGTTTAAGTCTCAGGGGCAATGTATCTTAAACATCTGGTGCGAGGGACCATAAAACACTCCAATGATTTACAGCCTTGACGCTCACAAAATGCCTTCTTCCCCTGACAGACAATGACCAGAAACAACCTACCACCCCCTGCCCCGCTACAATAGCAGCACAGGAATCATCAGGTTCTCAATCGTAATAAAGGGCGGCAAGGCGCCAATCATTTATCCGTGTCAGACCAGGACCTAAGGAGTCGAGCGATTAATGACCCCCTGCACCGGGGAGATACAGGAACAGCGATCCTGTCCCGTGGGCTAGTTAGGAGGAGAGATTGGACAGACTGGGGTTATTTTCCCCTGGAGCAGAGGAGATTGAGAGGGGGTGGTTGGCGGGAGGGGAGGGGAGGGGACATGATTGAGGTGTGTAAAATTATGAGGGGCGTGGATAGGGTAGACAGGGAGGAACTTTTCCCCTTGGTGGAGGGATCAATGTGACCAATTTAAGGCAAGGGGTCCGGGAGGTTTAGAGGGGATGTGAGGAAGAATTTTTTTCACCCAGAGGGTGGTTGGGGATCTGGAAGTCACTGCCTTGAAAGGGTGGGAGAGGCCAGAAACCCTCATAACATTTCAGAAGTATTTGGATGTGCACTTGCGATGCCCATGGACACACAAGGCCTAGTGCTGGATAACGGGATTAGAATGGTTGGGTACTTGTTTGGACTCGATGGGCTGAAGGGCCTTTTTCTGTGCTGCTCGATGGGCTTAAGGGCCTTTTTTTCTGTGCTGGTAGACTTCTATGACTCCATGGCTCTGTGACTCTGATAATCCACTCGCGTCCCTGGAATTCAGATCTCGACCACGCCAGTGGATGGGGATTTCAACTCAATCCATTGAATTAATAAATCCGGAATTAAGAATGTTAAATGGATGGGACTCTGTGCCAGGAGCCCCGTTTGGCTCATCAATGTCCCTCTAGGGGGGGAAGGGGAAATCTGCTGCCCTCGCTCGGTCTGGCCCGACACATGACTCCAGACCCCCCCCCGCTAACATCCAGCCAATGCGGTTGAGTGTGAAGTAGCCCAGTGAGGACCCTCAGTAGCCAAGCAGGTGGCTCACCACCGCCCCCCTTTGGGCCGATTGGGGAGGGAAAACATAAGCGTAAAACATAAAAACATAAGAATGATCTAGAACAGTTGAGTGGAGCTCACGGAGCAGCTTCGGAGAGGCGGACATGCGAGATAGGAGCAGGGAGTAGGCCATTCGGCCCCTCGAGCCTGCTGCGCCATTCAATAAGATCGTGGCTGATCTCTTCGTGTTTCGAGTTCCCCGTTCCCATCTACCCCACCCCAAACCCCTCCCTCCTCCCCACCCCGATAACCTTCGATACCCCTGCCTGACCAGAATCTATCTACCCCCGCCTTAAATATATTCAGACCCCTCCCCCGGCCTCCAATGCCTTTGGAGCCAGAGAGTTCCAAAGTTGAACAACCCTCAGAGAGAAGATATTTCTCCTCGTCTCTATCCTAAAAGGGCCGCCCCCTAATTTTAAAACAGTGACTCCACCGCCTCGTTCCGGTCTCACCCACAAGAGGACACATCCTTTCCATGTCCACCTTGTCCGGACCGTTCAAGATCTTGTAAACTTCAACCAAATCACCTCCTCCCCTCGCTCTTCTAAACTCCAGTGGGTACAAGCCCAGTCTGTCCGACCTTTCCTCATAAGACAACCCCGCTCATCCCGGGTATCCATCGAGTCCACCTCCTCTGAACCGCAGCCCACCCCAACGCATTCACATCCTTCCGTAAATAAGGAAGGATGTGATTGCACTGGAGGGGGTGCAGAGGAGATTCACCAGGATGTTGCCTGGGATGAAACATTTAAGTGATGAAGAGAGGTCGGATAGACTTGGGTTGTTTTCGTTGGAGCAGAGAAGACTGAGGGGTGGTGACCTGATCGAGGTGTACAAGATTATGAGGGGCATGGACAGGGTGGATAGGGAGCGGCTGTTCCCCTGAGTTGAAGGGTCAGTCACAAGGGGGCATAAGTTCAAGGTGAGGGGCAGGAGGTTTAGGGGGGATGTGAGGAAAAGCTTTTTTACCCAGAGGGTGGTGAGGGTCTGGAATGCGCTGCCTGGGAGGGTGGTGGAGGCGGGTTAGCCTCACATCCTTTAAAAAGTACCTGGATGAGCACTTGACACCTCATAACATTCAAGGCTATGGGGCCAAGCGCTGGGTAAATGGGATTAGAGAGGTCGGTCAGGTGTTTCTCACGTGTCGGTGCAGACGCGATGGGCCGAAGGGCCTCTTCTGCACTGTGTGATTCTGTGATTCTGTGAACTGCTCACAGTATTCGAGACGCGATCTCACCAATGCCCTGTAGAACTGAAGCAAATTTTGAGTTTCTGGGTGTGTTTACTGGGAATTTGCACCCAATAGAGGAAAGGGTCCAATAAGGAGATTTCAGGCTCCTATCAGAGCTAAATGTCAATACTCCAATCTGTGCAAAACAGGTCATGAGGGAAGCAGGCTTGATACCCACGTGCCCCTTCTCTCTCTCTCTCATTCCCCTCCCTCATTCTCAGTTTCTATCTCTCTCACCCTGTTTATCTCCGAAAACCACCCCCTCCTCCTGTTCTCTCAGTTTTATTCTCTATCTCTCTCACCCTGATAATCGTTGCATCTCTCTCATTCTCTCTCATTCTCCCTGTCACGTTCTCTCTCACTCATTATATCTCTCTCTCTAGCTGTCTCTCTCCCTTGCTTCCTCTCTCTCCCTTGCTCTCTCTCTCTTTTGCTCTCACTCTCTCTCACTCTCTCTCTCTTGGTCCATCTCTCTCTCTCTTTGTCTCTCTAACTCTCTCTTGCTCTCTGTCTCTCTCTTGCTCTCTCTCTTGCTCTCTCTCCCTCTTGCTCTCTCTTTCTCTCTTGCTCTCTCTCCCTCTTGCTCTTTCTCTCTTGCTCTCTCTCCCTCTATTTCTCTCTCTCTCTCTCTTGCTCCATCTCTCTCTCTCTCTGTCTCTCTCTTGCTCTCTGTCTGTCTCTCTGTCTCTCTCTTGCTCTCTCCCTTGCTCTCTCTCCCTCTCTTGCTCTCTCTCTCTTGCTCTCTCTCCCTCTATTTCTCTCTCTCTCTTGCTCCATCTCTCTCTCCCTGTCTCTCTCTTGCTCTTGCTCTCTCTTGCTTACTCTCTCTCTCCCCCCCTCTCTCTCTCTCTCCCACTCTCTCTCTCTCGCACTCTCGTTCTTGGGCTTTCTCTCTCTTGCTCTCTCTCTCATTCTTACTCTCTCTTGTTCTCTCTTTCTCCCTTGCTCCCTCTCCCTGTCTCTCTTTTGCTCTCTCTCTCTCACTTTCTCTCTCTTGCTCCATCTCTCTCTCTCTCTTTGTCTCTCTCTCTTTGTCTCTCTCTCTCCCTCTTGCTCTCTGTCTCTCTCTTGCTCTCTCTCTTTCTTGCTCTCTCTCTCACTCGCTCTCTCTCCCTCTTGCTGTCTCTCTCTTGCTCTCTCTTCCTCTATTTCTCTCTCTCTCTCTTGCTCTCTCTCCCTCTTGCTCTCTCTCTCTTACTCTCTCTCCCTCTATTTCTCTCTCTCTCTCTCTTGCTCCATCTCTCTGTCTCTCTGTCTCTCTCTTGCTCTCTCTCTTTTTCTTGCTCTCCCTCTCTCTTGCCCTCTCTCTCTTGCTCTCCCTCTTGCTCTCTCTCTCTTGCTCTCTCTCCCTCTATTTCTCTCTCTCTCTCTCTTGCTCCATCTCTCTGTCTCTCTGTCTCTCTCTTGCTCTCTCTCTTTTTCTTGCTCTCCCTCTCTCTTGCCCTCTCTCTCTTGCTCTCTCTCCCTTTTGCTCTCTCTTGCTTACTCTCTCTCTCAATCTCTCTCTCTCTCCCACTCTCTCTCACACTCTCGTTCTTGAGCTTTCTCTCTCTTGCTCTCTCTCTCTTTCTTACTCTCTCTCTTGCTCTCTTTCTCTTGCTCTCTCTCTGTCCCTCTTGCCCTCCCTCTCTCTCGCTCTCTCTCTCTCTCTCATCAGGACACTGCAAGAACACCAGTCTAAGGGGAAAACAACAATTTACACCGCCTGTGAAGAGAGTGCTGTCTGGTTGGCAAGAGGACTCTGACTGATGGAGGCCTTGCCGTGGAGAATACACCAGTGACGGTGACTGACAGTTAACCGCCAAGCCTTGTTCGAAATTTAAACCAGCCACCCTGACCCTGATTGGTCAAGGCATTGAACTGAGGAATGAGTCAGTGAATGGCTGTCCCTTTATGTTTTCCCCTTGTATTGGAATTCTCGCAAAGCGGTCTGATGTGTGCAAGGTGAAAATCTTTGACACGCAAGCGCATATGCCAGAGTGATGCCCGGACTCCCAAGGGTTAAATGACGAGGAGGGTCAGGCACAAACTGGGGCGGGGCAGGGTGGGGGCGGGGGGGTGTATTCTCTGGGATTTAGAAGGTTCAAGGGTGGGGTGGGTGATTTGATCAGAGTTGACAAGATATTAAGGGGAACAGGGAGGGGTCAATAGAGAGAAGGTAGAGAGGGTAGGCCATTCGGCCCCTCGAGCCTGCTCCCCCCCATTCAGTAAGATGGTGGCTGATCTGATTGTAACCTCCTCAACCCCACATTGCCACTCGGTAACCTTTCACCCCCGCGCCCCCCTCCTCCACTTGTTAATCAAGAGCCTGTCTGGCTCTGCCTTACAAATACACACAACAACACACAATTAGAAGCTGGGATTGTTCTCCTTAGAGCGGAGAAGGTTAAGGGAGGGAGGGAGGGGGGGAGATTGAATCGAGGTGTTCGAAATCACGAAGGGGAGGAGGGTTTGGGGTAGAGTAGGAGAGGGAGAGACTGTTTCCCAGTGGGCGGGAGGGTCGGTAACCAGAGGCGACACAGATTGAAGAGAATCGGGAACAGAACCAGAGGGTGGGGGTGGGTGGGGGGGAGATGAGGAGAATTATTTATTATAAACACAGCGAGTTGTTGTGATCTGGAAGGTGCTGCCTGAAAGGGCGGTGGAAGCAGATTCAATAGGAACTTTCAAAAGGAGAGGCATTAGATGATTGTTTGAACAGAAACAAGGGGTGTGGGGGTGTGGGGGTGGGGGAAAGGCGTGTGGGGTGGTGGGGGGGTTAGGGTGGTAGGGTGGGCAGTGGGGAGGGGAAAGGCAGGGCAGTGGCACTAGTTCATAATGCTCAGTTGGGCTGTTAGTGCAGACACACCAGGCCGAATAGCCTCCTCCTGTGCCAATATTCTGTGATAAATACTTTTTAAAATTCATTCACGGGACGTGGGCTTCACTGGCTGGTCCAGCATTTATTGCCCATCCCTAATTGCCCCCTTGAGAAGGTGGGGGGTGAGCCGCCTTCTTGAGCCGCTGCAGTCCCCGTGTGGTGTAGGTACACCCACAGCGCTGTTAGGGAGGGAGTTCCAGGATTTTGTCCCCGTGTGTGGTGTAGGTACACCCACGGCGCTGTTAGGGAGGGAGTTCCAGGATTTTGTCCGTGTGGTGTAGGTACACCCACGGCGCTGTTAGGGAGGGAGTTCCAGGATTTTGTCCGTGTGGTGTAGGTACACCCATGGCGCTGTTAGGGAGGGAGTTCCAGGATTTTGACCCGGCGACAGTGAAGGAACGGCCGATATATTCCCAAGTCGGGATGGTGAGTGGCTCGGGAGGGGAACTTGCAGGTGGTGGTGTTCCCCGTGTGTCTGCTGCCCTCGTCCTTCTAGACGGTAGAGGTCGTGGGTTTGGGCGGCGCTGTCGAACGAGCCCTTGGCGAGTTGCTGCAGTGCATCTTGTAGATGGTACACACACTGCTGCCCCTGTGCGTCAGTGGTGGTGGAGGGAATGAATGTTTGTGGATGGGGTGCCCCATCGAGCGGGGGCTACTTTGTCCTGGACGGTGTCGAGCTTCTCGAGTGTTGTGGGAGCCGCACTCATCCAGGCAAGTGGGGAGTGTCCCATCACACTCCTGACTTGTGCCTTGTCGATGGTGGACAGGCTTTGGTGGGGAGTCAGGAGGTGAGTGACTCTCCGCAGGATTCCCAGCCTCTGACCTGCTCTTGCAGCCACAGTGTTTATATGGCTGGTCCAGTTCAGTTTCTGGTCAATGATAACCCCCAGGATATTGATAGGGGGGGTGATTAAGTGATGGTAATGCCATTGAATCTCAAGGAGGGGGTGATGGTTGGATTCTCAGTTGAAGGGATATGGTGGGGTGGGGCGGGGGTGGTGGTGGTGGTGGGGGATGGGGGGATGGTGTGGGGGAGAGAAGAGAGGAGGAAAAGTGGGGGCTGATTGGCATAGGTCTTTCAAAGGGCTAGCACAGGTGGGGTGGGCCGAATGGCTTCCCTCCTGCTCTTTTTAGCATTGATTTTTTTTTTTAAAAAGTAACACGTGTTAATGTGTAATCTTTTGCACAAAATCACCTGCCAACGACTAGAATCTGATTTCAAAGAGAGTGGAGGTGGGGAATCGATGGCCCCAGGATGTGACGCTTAACTTGAAAGCCTAGGAATGGGATCCGCTCCGAGTCAAAACTTCTGTGAACTTCACTTTCTGTGTGGCCCCTTCACAGTTTAGTTCAGTCGGTGTGGGCGCCCGAAATTATTCACATTTTGAGGTTTGTAAGACATCCTGTCCAAAAACAGGCCAGCAGGAACGTGCACACACATATACCCGACACACACACACATATAGTGCATCATCTATTATATATAAAATCACACACACACACACACATATAGTGCATCATCTATTATATATAAAATCACACACACACACACATATAGTGCATCATCTATTATATATAAAATCACACACACACACACACATATAGTGCATCATCTATTATGTATAAAATCACACACACACACACATATAGTGCATCATCTATTATGTATAAAATCACACACACACACACATATAGTGCATCATCTATTATATATAAAATCACACACACATATAGTGCAACATCTATTGTGTATAAAATCACACACACAGTGCATCATCTATTATATATAAAATCACACACACACGCACATATAGTGCATCATCTATTATGTATAAAATCACACACACACACACACATATAGTGCATCATCTATTATATATAAAATCACACACACACACACATATAGTGCAACATCTATTATATATAAAATCACACACACACACACACATATAGTGCATCATCTATTATGTATAAAATCACACACACACACACATATAGTGCATCATCTATTATATATAAAATCACACACACACACACATATAGTGCATCATCTATTATATATAAAATCACACACACATAT
The DNA here is from genome assembly GCF_964194155.1 of Cetorhinus maximus. Classification (NCBI taxonomy): domain Eukaryota; kingdom Metazoa; phylum Chordata; class Chondrichthyes; order Lamniformes; family Cetorhinidae; genus Cetorhinus; species Cetorhinus maximus. The sequence goes on along the minus strand of NW_027599333.1, from coordinate 8,039 downwards.
AGTGCAACATCTATTGTGTATAAAATCACACACACAGTGCATCATCTATTATATATAAAATCACACACACACGCACATATAGTGCATCATCTATTATGTATAAAATCACACACACACACACACATATAGTGCATCATCTATTATATATAAAATCACACACACATATAGTGCAACATCTATTGTGTATAAAATCACACACAGTGCATCATCTATTATATATAAAATCACACACATACACACATATAGTGCATCATCTATTATATATAAAATCACACACATACACACATATAGTGCATCATCTATTATATATAAAATCACACACACACACACACACACACACACCGACATCAAACAGGCCCGTGTAGAGAATACAGAATTTTTTCAGCAGTGAAAAAAATTTATATCATTCAAGGTTTGATGGTGTTCCAATCCCCACACCCCAGCGCCACACCTCCCCAAGCGGAAGACACAGAGCCGCATTTGCAAAACTGTTTTGCAAATTACTTTTTCAACCCCGCCTCTCATTCGATGAAAGAGCA
>NW_027599333.1:0-2500 GCF_964194155.1 Cetorhinus maximus | reverse complement strand
CACTCACACACACACTGTGACTCATGCTCACTCACATTCACACACACTGTGACTCACACTCACACACACACATTTACTCACACACAATGTGACTCACACTCACACACACTGACTCACATTCACACTCACACACACTGTGACTCCCACTCACTCACACACACTCACACTCACTCACACCGACTCACACACTCACACACTGTGACTTACACTCTCACACACTTTGTCTCACACACTCAGACACGATTTCAACATTACCTATTAAACAGATGAAGTTGGTTAGGGTACAAAGGACGTTTTGTGATAATTTATGGTCAAATTTGTGTTCTGAAATTCTCGCTTTCTGCTCCCTTGTGTGTGTGTATTAGTGTGTGTGTCTGTGTGGATGTGTGTGTATATGTGTGTGTAAGTGTGTGTGTGTGTGTATCTGTGTGCGTTTGTGTGACTGAATGTATGTGAGCGTGTTTGTGTACGTGTGGGTGCGAGTGTGAAAAAGTGTATGTGTGCGTATATGTGTGTATGAGCGTGTGTGCCTGTGTATGAGTGTGTGTGTATGTGTGTATCTGTGTGTGTTTGCGTGAGTGAATGTATGTGGTGTGAGTGTGTGTGTATGGGTGTGTGTGTGAGTGTGAAAAGGGTGTGTGTATGAGTGTGTGTGTAAGAGTGTGAAAGATTGTATGTGTGTGTGAGGTATGTGTGTGGTGTGTGAATGAGTGTACGTGTGAGCGAGTTTGAATGTGTGTGTATGTGTCAATGAATGTGTGTGTGTGTGTGAGTGGGTATGAGTGTGAATGGGTGTATGTGTGTGGTGTGTGAGTGTGAGCGAGTTTGAATATGTGTGTGTGTGTGTGAGCTGGAGCATGCGAGCTTGAATGGATGCGAGTTTAGAATGAGCTTGTGTGCATGTGTGTCAGTGAGTGTGTGTGTGTGAGTGTCAGCATGTGTGTGTGTCTGTGTGTGTGTACAAGTGTCAGTGAGTGTGTGTGTGCGAGTGTCAGTGAGTGTGTGTCTGTGTGTGTGTGCGAGTGTCAGTGAGTGTGTGTGTGAGTGTCAGTGTGTGCGTGTGTCAGTGTGTTTGTGTGTGTGTGCGAGTGTCAGTGAGTGTGTGTGTCTGTGTGTGTGTGCGAGTGTCAGTGAGTGTGTGTGTGAGTGTCAGTGTGTGTGTGCGTGTTGTCAGTGTGCTTGTGTGTGTGTGCGAGTGTCAGTGAGTGTGTGTGTCTGTGTGTGTGTGTGTGCGAGTGTCAGTGAGTGTGTGTGTGTGTGTCAGTGAGTGCGTGTGTGTGTGTGCGAGTGTCAGTGAGTGCATGTGTGTGTGTCTGTGTGTGAATGTGAGCACCACCAGTGAACCAAACCAACGCGAAACTCCACCAGGAAACGTAAACCTACCAAGGGGACATCGGCTCCTTCCAAGAGCCAGCCGTCCCCACCTTCCCCCTTCCCCGGGAGAGTTTGGGATCAACTTCCTTGTGTGAGTCTCTCCCTGTCGCGGTTCCCCCCGGGAGAGGGGAGCGGGGCGACCCCCTCGGTGCGGACGGCGCCTGGTCAGGGACCGACTCTTCCCCACCCACCCTCCCTCCCTACCCCCCCCCTCCCTGATCTACAGCAGGGCACAGGGGGCTGAAGGGCTTGGGGGTTGGGGGTGGCGGGGGTGGGTTTCTCCCTCTGCCACCTCCACCTCTCCCAGCGACTCTCACACATTCGCACCGATTGCGTCGTTTACATGTCCCAGTAAAAATTTACGACAGGTTTAATTGCTCCCTCTGCCGAGACCGGGCTCATAAATCCCGGGTCGAGCCTCCTTCCGCTGTCTCTTGGTTCAAAGCCAAACAGTTTTTGCTCCCCCAACCCCCGCAGCCCACTCCCCTTGCTTTTCCACCTCCCCCTCTCTCTCTCGCTCTCTCTCACACCACCACCCAGACCCCCCACCCACTAAACACAGACCCCCCACCCCCGCATTGAAACCGAGCGCTGAGACTTTGCCTTACACGGCGTTAGGGTGGACCTGTTTTGCGCCGATCGGTGCCCCGGGCGTGCGCCGGCGCTGCGGAGACTCCCGCCCGCCCGCCCTAGCACGCGGTCCCTCGCATCGCTCACGGATTCTGTGGAGAGGGCGGGCGCAATTTCCCGCGCTGCGCGGGCACCCGGTTACACGCCCGGGCAGCCGCTTTGCCAATTTTCCTGGCGAGGCGAGAACTTTAGGCGCGGCGTAACTAACGTCCCCGTCATTGGTCACGCGTATTTCACTGGGAGCCGGAATGTGTTTTCCCCGCTCTACCGGCTGGGGAAGGGGAGGGGGTTTTGTGTGGGGGGAGGGGGTGTTGCGTTGGGGGGAGGGGGGTTAGTGTGGGGGGAGGGGGTTTTGCGTGGGGGGAGGGGGTGTTGCGTGGGGGAGGGGGTTTTGTGTGGGGGGAGGGGGTGTTGCGTGGGGGGAGGGGGTGTTGCGTGGGGGAGGGGGTGTTGCGTGGGGGGAGGGGGTGTTGCGTGGGGAGAGGGGGTTTTGCGT